>NW_009936347.1:0-19921 GCF_000696875.1 Nestor notabilis | reverse complement strand
TGGTCAAGGCCAGCGTGGACAGAGCCTTGGGTGACATAGTTGAGTGTGTGGTGTCCCTGCTCATGGCAGGGGGGTTGGAACTAGATGATCTTAAGGTCCTTTCCAACCCAAACCATTCTATGATTCTATGATTTGTTTTTGTTGTTTGGTTAAATTCTGTAACAAGTTTAACGTGAGGATTTGTTACTCTGATTGGCTTCCTTTCACTGCAAAGCACTTCATCCACAGCAAACTTAAGGATGTCCAAGAAGTTTGCTGAAGACTACTTGCTGAAGTAGTGTTTAAAGAAAGAAAAAAGAAGAAAAAAAAACCAAAAAAAACCCCTCTAGAAAGCACTTAGCTTTTCATCTGTTAAAAATCCCTTCACCTTCTGTTATCTTACTCAAACTCTACTATTTCAGGCCTTTTGGGAAGGAACATTTGCTACCATAGGCAAACCCACAGTTAAAAGCAGCACATAATTCTTACTGCTTAAATCCTTTAGGCCTTTAAACTGGAAAAAGACCCAAATATACCTCAGTGATCTAATCTATACATAAGCATGTCTTTCTTCACTAATGATGTTTCATCAAGCCACTGACACATAATAAATCTGCAGATTAAAACCAAGCCAAAACAAATAACCAACAACAAAAAACCCGACCAACCAACCAAAAAGACCCCTAACTAACAACAAATAAACACCTTGTTACTGGTTTTCAGATAGCAATTTATTACAGAGAACTAGTTTAATTTAAACTATACGTGCCTTTATAGAACAGCATTGATGTAAGACTATTCGAAGAGAAGCATTTATACACATACTTAGTGTATAAAAAGACTCAGTGTAAAAAAAAGAATTTACTTACCCATACATTTCTGTTTAATCTAGAACCTCATACATACTTCACTGATACAACTCCAGACTTTGCTGCAGTGTTTCGGACACCCAAGCAATCCTCCAGCCAAAAAAACGAACAAACCCCACCAAAACCATTTCATAATAAAATCCTGTTAATATCTTGCCACAAGCTTTCCATATTTTTAACTTCAGATATTTTTAAATTTAACTTCATTAAGCCTGATGCTGACTTACAGATATCTTTCTTTAAGAACAATTAATAGAAAAGTTCTATTCAGTGTCAGGCAGATAATATGTGCAGGTCTATGTGATATACAGATAATATGTGCAGATAAAATTTAAAAGCTCTGCACTCTTTCTACCTGTATGTAAATCAGTACCTATGTTCATATTGTACCATTCCTTCAATATTTCCATAAATAAGTATGGCCACAATGGCTCCATGGCATTTGGTAGGTACAAGGGTAATTACCACGTAGCAGATTCTAACTGATGTGTTCTCTCAACTAGTCCCTAGGGGAAATGTATGCTAAACCTTTAAGACATTCTTCCACCATGTATTTATTTGGGGTTTCCAAAGAAAGCACTGCCAAGTTAATCTACATAAGAGCACCAATGTCTAAGCAGACCATATTTTGCTAACATTTGATAAAGCTTACTGCACAAAGCCTACTGCATATTAAATGGACTAGGCTGGAAGAAACTCCATAGGTGCAAGAGTAAAACCAGGACCTCTGCCTACCACATGTAATCCCCCTCTTCCACACCAGCATGGAGCTTCTGAAGCATCTTGTCACTCAACTGAAAAGGAGCAAACAGCTCACTCTTGATAGTCTTCCAAGTGGTACAATACTTAAGAATATCAACTTTAGCAAAATAGGAGGTCAAATACTTATTTCACACTTCCATAAGCTTTTTTCTTACTACTGTTTACAGCAACAATCTTTCTGACTACAGCTGTCACGTAACTTTGTCATGTGCTAAAAAAAAATCCCTTGAAACAGTCTGCTACATTTCTGTATCTCCTTTCAGTGCTCTTTAAAGACTTTTAACCTACTGACAACCACCACCACCAGTGCAGCTGGAACAGTTACAACTGTATCTCCCGGCAGGTACAGCTCAGGAATGAGATCAAGTCAACATTCTCTGAAACCGTAAGTTTAACAGGCAGCAGCTGCAAAGCCAAAAAATGCTGGGAAACATCACAAAAAAGGATTAGATTAATTCAGACAGCAGATCCATAAATGGATACTTTCTATTTAGAGGGATGCACACTCCAATATCTCAAAACAATGATTCCTGATGTTATTTGGCAAGCTGTGCTCTCCTTGAACAGCATCTCCCATTGCCACAGTCAAAGATAGACTGCCACAGCAGATGCGCCAGCCTCTGAATCAGCTAGGAATTTCTTACATTCTTACACAGCACATGGAGAAGGATCCCAGAACAATCAGCTTACTTGCAATGGATGTCCAAGGTCACTAAGTAAAGAAGAGATGATGTTTTGGTGAGCTGACTCCTCACCACACTGGAAATTTATTTTATGTAAAAAGATTGAAAAGTAACGCAAAGTCTGAAAAAACGGTACTGGTATGGTGTTAAAGCATCAGGCCACTTGCAAAAGTTCTGTATTTCATTTTTATGATGGAACTGTTTACACGTAAGTACTACTCCTAAATTTTCAAAGAAGTTTATATACATAACCAACTAGCTGGTATCCTCAAACCTTTAAAGTGTTTTTCCATGTGGCAGTGGAAAAGAAATAATTCAACATCCAAAGTTCACAGAACCACAGTCTTTACAGCTGGAAGGGACCTCTGGAGACCATACTGCTCAACCATACTGCTCAAAGCAGGGTCAGCTTGAGCAGATTGCCAAAGATCATGTACAGCCAGGTTTTGAGTATCTCCACAGCTGGAGAATCCACCTCTCTGGGCAACCTGTTCCAAGGCTTCACTGCCTTTATAGTGAAAACATTTTTTCCTATGTTTAAATGATATTTCTTCTATGTCAAGTTGAACCCATTGCCTCTTGCCCATTCACTGAGCACCACCAAGAAGAGTCACACTCCATCTTACTTAGATCATCCCCGCTGCCAGTGTACATACAGAAACCTTTGTTGATGCTCTTCATTTTTCTCTCCAGATTTAACTCTAGGTGGGCTTCACCTTTCCTAACCCCATCCCTGCATGCTCAAAAAATGTCTCCACATTCCCTCGAGGTCACTTGACCCTGCTTCTATCTCCTGTATGCTTCCTTTTTATGTCTGTGGTGTTTTTCAGGAACATCTTGCTCATGCACACAGGCAGCCTGCCACCTTTGCTTCTTTCTCTGCTTGATGAGCTGGGCTATTCTGGAGCTTGGAGGAGGTGATCTTTGAAAATTAAAGCTGACTGATACCACTAGAATAGAATGAGGCATATAGTCAAAACCCCAGGTTAAAAATAAACAAACAAACAAACAAATAAATAAATAAAAGTGAAATGCCCATAAAGGACTGCTAAGAAAAGAGAGCACTATTAAGAAGTTATATCGGATTTGTTATAGATTTGTTATAGCAGATGCTAGGTAGTCAAAACCTTTAGAGGACCAGGTTGGATGCTTCAGTCTACTATTTTTCCAAAATGCCAATGAGAAACAAAGCAGAAACTTCTCGAGATGCCATTTCAGTATTCTGTCAAGTAGCATTACACACTGGTCTCATACCAGTTTGACTGCAAGAGCACAGAGTATGCCCATCAGAACAGCCATTAATAAAGTTTCTCCCATATCTTCCGTTTCAGATTGTGAAAATCTGCGCTGCACAGCGCCATGTGCAACCACCTAAAAAGGTCGGTAGAAGTGAAACCACACATGTATTAACCCATCAACTCACAGTGTACTGCAAAACCATCAACATCATTGTCTGCGCCAACAGGCACCTAAAAAGCTCAAGCCCAGAGCACAGATTCTTCCCCTTCAGTAGAGGAAATTCCAGTTTATGAAGTACTCTTTCTCCACCATGAGAAAGCTGCCATTTAATTAGTGTATCTTCTGACACTGGGAGTACAACTAGTCACTTCTAGAACATCATGTAAAGGATGCAGTCTGTATCCCTAGTCTGCTGTTTCTCCCCCTCGCTCCCCATTCCTCTGCTTTGCCAGTGCTTCAGTACTTGGGCCCATCTGTCAAGCAAATTCCCAGAGAGAAGTCTCACAAGGTGACAGATCTGGTTTATCAAGGTCTGTTGCTGAAAAAGGTCAACCCAGTCCATCACCTGCTCACATTAATATCGCCTTCCTTACCCTACGGTTTTCTACTTCTGTGATGTTGTGGAAAACAAGTCTAACCCACTAAGCCAGCAAAAATTTAACACATTCATTTTTGCATTCTTTTGGGTTAGTGGAAAGAATCAGCTCATAAAAGATGTCAGAGTCAGTCACCAAAGAATGTGGAAATGAGGGGCAATAGCACCTTTTTGTAGCAGCAACTACTGTGTCAGCTCAAGCACCCTCTGGAAGTTGCAGCCATCTATTCACTTTCTTCCATACATACAGCTTTGTACAGAGAGTATGGCTTCCCCCAGACTCACCCTCTAAGCTTTACTCTGTAAGCTCAAGCTTTATAGTAAGACTTTTCTGCATTTTTTTACCTGTATTAAAGTGAATCAACAGTACATAAATATTGAATAAAGATTTTCTTTCTTTAGCTAAAACAGAGAACAAATATCTACTGACAGTTTACTTTATAAACTGCCCCAGAAAGGGACAGCTCCTCTTAAATTGAAGAGTTCTACAGAACTGACAGGTATTACTACCAAAAATTACTTTAGGTATACCCTTTTTCACCACATCAACAAATGCTAATGTTTTACATGACATTCAGCTTCCCATACCAGGTAGGCAGGCAATGAACAATCAAAGAGCCTACTCAGAAACAGTAAAGCATCACCAAGACCACTTCAGGTAATTTTACTGTCAATGGTACATAGTCCATTATTAGAGCTCTACTGAAGGGCAAGAAGGTTCGTGGAAAATTAGGCTAAAAGGCAATGAACCAGGAATAGTAACAGTTGGGTAAAAACTAAAGTAGATCATTTCTAAAAGCAAATTTGAACATATACTTAAGAGGCAGACTAGATGTAAATTCAACTGAAATATACATGAATACCGTATTATAGGAAAAGAAACCAACACAGAATTCAATCAAGTCAAACAATAATAGCAAGGATTTGGGAGACTATGTTACAGATACAAGACAAGCAGTTTACATTTCAAAGCAAGGATATTCAGTTAAGTTTGAATATTATTCTGACTCTAAAATGGTACTACTTTATAAGTGGGTACCAGTACTTTCAATATATTCCTGTTAGACTTTCCTACTTCCCAACTGCATGGCCAGCAGGGCTCTGGAGCACAGAAGTCATTCTCTGTGGGCTAGAACAAGCCACGTGACAGAGTCTTAGCAACCAAAAAGAGCAATTACAGGGGATTCTTGCTGTATAACTGCAGTGAGAATCAGCATGGTCAATGCCATTGTGCAGTTAAGCAGCTAATCCCTAAAAAGTCACCGCTCAGCATGTATGAAATGAGATTTCCAGAAATTTATATTTTGGCCAAGTTTTAGCAGAGCTTCACAAGTATTTTCACAGAAGATTGACAACTGGTGAATCAAAACACTCCAGCAAAGTAGCAGCACTCCACAAACCATTGCAGAATTTTCTTTATAAATGTAAACAAAAAGAACAGATTTTCCTCTTGACCTTGACTGAGAAGAAACAGTTGTTTGTACTACAGCTTCCCTCCCTCCTCCCCCTGAAAAAAAAAACCCTAAAATAAAAAGATAGACATGGAATTTTCCATATATACACCTCACACTTCAACGAAGTTACAACTAAGTGGTTTATAATAAAAAAATGCCAATCAGCTTGTTCCCACGTTATTGGAAACCTATTGCTAACATGCAAGAATTCAAGTAATAGAAAGGTAAAACCCACCCCCAACGAAATTTGTCTTCCAGATATCAAAGCATTTGAGAGGGGATTTCTCAACCAACTACTAGCGTGCACACCAACAGTTACTCTATTCTGTGGTGCACGTAAACTGAAACTCCAGAATTTGGCCCTACCAGAATGTCCCAACTTCTCCAATTTCATGACTAAAATTATGTATTTTGTTTCTGAAAACTCTCTGTCTCTTCTCAAAAGCTGGCCTAATGACAACTGAAGATGTAATCTCTGCTGTACTTTTAACTCAGAAGCTCAGAATGCAGGTGAGACCGCCCAAGATTAGCTTTGTAGAGGCCAAAGGGCCAGGCACGGCATGAAGACAGGTTCCAGATCTCTGCATTTCACAGAGCACCACTAGAGGGTTCACAGTTTTTCACTTAGAGATGTCATGAGGCTTTGTAACCAGCTATACCTGCCTTTCAGGAGAGCTGTGAAGGAACAGAAAAAATCAGCACTGTAGTTAGCCTGTCCTCACTGGGCAGCTTCCTGCATGAGCAGAAACTGAGACTATTTTCAAAACTCCACCTCCAGCCATTAGGACCAGCTCCCACTTTTGCACCTCCAAACCTAGGCCAAAGGCTTTCCTCTGCAAATGGGCATCATGACTGCCTTAAAACTCAGCCTTTAAGAGACCAGGAAGGCTGTCTCCCTAAAGGGCAGGCATACCCTTCATCCACTGCCATCTTCTTCAAGAACTTTGTTGTTCTTCACCATGTTCATACTGCTTAAACACGGAGACTGTTTTATTCAAGACGTGCATACTGAAAAGGCCAAACATGTAATTCATCGGTCTTTTATTAACATATTAAAGATTTTGGAATTTCTAGAACATCACTGTGCTGACAACTTCGAAGATGACAGAACAACCAAATAAAATACAGAAGTGGTTTCAGAAACAACAATAAAAGAGAAGATGAAAAGGATAAGGTGCTTTTTTCTGAATACATTTTTAAGAAAAGATGGTTTTACTTTAAAACATAGGAATACCACAGCTCAGTGGTTTGCCTGGTGACTTTTTAAAGTCAAGACACACTCTTTGCAAGCCTTCCTGAATGACTAAGTAAAGGCCAAAAAAGTTTCCATATAAAATAGATTGCTTCTAGGATTCTTTTCCTAAACATTCATCATCTGGCATAATTTATGTTTTCATAAAAAAATAATGCATTTCTTCTAAAAAGAAAAAGGTATAGTACAATCTGACTTCTATTTTCAGTGAAAATCATGCTGCAGCTGAAGTAGAACAAAAAGAAGTAACAGAGACAGATGTTCAGTTTATACATATTAATGTAAAGTATCCTATTACACTAATGAACCTATTTTTAAATGCTTTTCTCTTTACTTATGGAATTTCAAAACACGCTCTAGCATATCATAACAACTTCTAGTTCTTTCATCTTCTACTAATGTATTTTAGGAACATTAAAAAAATTCTTGGATGCATATCAAGGTAAAAAAAAAATAAATTAACTTGTATGCCTACTTTTCTTTTCTGAAAGTGATACGAGATACAGTCCTTAACCTCTTGTGGTCAGAGAGCCAGCTGAGCCACATTGAATGGAATAAATAACCCAAATCTCTTCTACTTTTCATATTTTCACTGTTGGCTACAGCTAAAGCTTAGTGCTTCCTTAGACTTCAGTTATTCCTGTGGCATCTTATTTTCATTTTGTGTTTTAATATCTATCATGTGGAAGAAAAAAATTAAGATACCTTCCCCTCCCCATTAATAAAAGGACATAAGGCAGCTTTCTAGCTAATACTGCACTGCTAATACTACTTCAGTGAGAACCCCACGACCAAGTATCATACTCAATTATAAAATCATCAGTGAAGAACATGAATGTACTTCTTAATCAGGCTGTAAAAACAGGTAACTTCCTAACATCCATTGACTGAAAAAATATATAAAATGTTACACTTCCAAAGAACATGTATTTACCTTTGTTGCAAGTTGTGACACTGAAGATGACACTTCATCATGAAGAAACTGGTCTTTATTCTCAAAAAAAGGATAAAGACAAAAAAGGCCCACAGTCAGTTTTGGTTGGACAATTAGCAAGTGACACATTTTAGAGTATTCATAAATGCTTTTGTTCTGTTCAGCCCATCATAAAAGAAAATTGACAAAATGTGATCACAATGCAAAACTAAGTGAACACCACTACTAAAATAAGAAATGTGAACAAAATTACACTTAGAATGATGAAAAATGCTGCACCAGATGTAAAAAACAAAACCAAACCCTTACAAAACCACAAACCCCACACCCCAAAGCAAGATCAGGAAAACCCTTGCATCATAACAATTTTAATACAATTAAAAATAAAAATTTTATTTTATCTTAATAATTGTGTCTGCACTTTTTAGATCGACACTGATTTTCTGAACACCATACTAGATGATGGTCTACGCCGTCTCTGTAGGCTGGGGGGAGAGGAAGCATTACATTTCCTGAACCCAAGGACAGACTTTGGCCCACATCCTTTCCCCTCCACTTAAAACTGTAGATTTCTGAAGAAAAGCAGAGTACTGAGATGCTCGTGAAGGTAACTCAGTAAGGTAGCACTTCTGTCCATCTCTAAATTAAGCTTGTATCTTACTACACTCAGGCCACACTGTTACTATCAATGTTCAAGACAGAGCAAGTAACATCAGTCATGAGTACTTTAGAGGCCAAAGAAAGATACAGAAGTGGGGCATATCATACAGAAATTATGCAATTTTCACTTTCTTCAGTCTGCATTTTCATAAGAAAAACGTTACTTTGGTTTTTTGCTTTACATATAACTCCAAATGCAAACAGTCCCCAAGTACAAAACAAGGACAGCTATCTATAACTGCACCAAAACACATAGTATCCCAGTTCCTACACATTACCATGTTGCTCCTTCACTTTGCTAACAGCAACAGAAAGAGGTGAGAAAGTCAGCATGAGAAGCGTTACATATTTCTAGTCACATGGGGGCCCAGAGCTTTGTCTTGAGCAAAAGTCTTTAAATCCCATGCATCTTTTTTTGTTATATTTATTTTTTAAAAGTAAAGAAAAAAAGAAAATTTGCCTACTAACATTTCCACTTACTTTATAGGCAATACTTTATGTTACAAAAGGGACAAGAATAGAGTTAGGAGCATTCTAGAAAAGGTATGAAGACCATCACACTATAGTTCAATAATAACTGCATGTTGAAGTAGAGTGATTTGTAGATAGCTAGCTTTACTTCTTGGGGCAGAACACAAAGTCAGGAACTCCTATTATCATCCAAAATGAGAATATTACTTCCTGTGGATCTTAACAAGTTATTTAACTTCCGGATTTTGGTTTTTTAACGGAGGATATTATTGTAGATGGGATACCAAAAACGACAAGAGTTAAGATCTGTATAGTACTCTAAAATGAAATTAAATTAAGCCCCCCTCTTCTCTATTTAATTTCTTTAAGAGAATCATTGGCAATGTTTTAGACAGAAACCCCATACACATACCATTTCAGAAGTTCCCTTGTTCTTCCTCAACTCTGTTAGCTCTCAAACTTTTGGATTAGGTTGCAAAGCTTTAGACTTAACACGATGGCATCTCTGCTTGGATACAGGATAAAAGCTAGAGAATACTTCATCAGATTTGTCCAAATCTTTCCAAGAAGGAAAAAAAAAAAAAAATAAAAATAGCAAGAACTTGAAAAGCCTGAAGGGGAAGTATGGTGAGAGGATAAATCATCTCGGACATCCAGAGCTAGCAAAGCTACCATTTCAACAACCAACAGTATCATCTCCAGAACAAACAAGACACTGTTAGTACCTCCCAAAGAAATAGCACCTCTCATTTTAATTCTTCCAGCTCTCCAAATACCTCAAGAAGGATAATAAAAATATGAAAAAGCATAGAGACTTCATGCTGTACTACAAAGAAGAGAAAAAATGGACATGTGAAAGCATACAGCCTCTAGCAACCCACAGCACAAGGAAGCAAGAGTGTGAAGCAACTTTCACAGTGAAAACTTATAGCGAAAAACTGAGAGATACAATGAGCACCTCATAATATAATGCCAGCATAATATATGTGAATATCATTGTTGATAAAAGATGTAACTCACAATAAGTAGTAGACAAAACCAGGTATTTATTTGCTTCTTTAAAAGTGTGACAACTAGGGCTGTGTTTCTCTGCTAATACAGTGCTGCTTCTCATGGTCATACAAGGTGGATAAAGAATGAGACAGTGCAGTAACTGTGCTCGTGTAGCAAAGGCTGATGGTAAGAAGACAACACAAAGTTGAGAGATACAAAATACATAGATTAAAAGATATGAAACCCTCAAGAAACCAACTGGTGTGAATGCAATACCTAAAATGCATTTTTTGGAGCAGAAGACCTATCGGGTATCCATAGCATCCTTTTAAGATACACTGCCTAAGAAAATGAGACTTGGACAACAGTAGTGTGCTTGTGATGTCCATCTTTACCCCACATGTCCTCACCGGGAAAAGTCAAGGAGAAAAGACAAGAAGCCATACACAACCCACCTTCACTTGTTACCCACAGAATAATTTGGGTTTTTCAGTGATATACATTAGTACACCCTCTTCTGATACATATTCTCTACTTTTGTTACCATTCTGAGATGAGGGAGGCTACGATTTGGTTGTTCAAATTTTATTAAGGGGGCAATCTACTGTACAGCTACGCGTAAAGAATGAAGATGAGTTTTCTTTATCATTCTGCCTAACACATGCTGACCCTCAACACTTACAAATTATTTCAGTGTATTTTAGTCTGGGCGGTTTACAGTTCACTTTTTACTTCAACTTAAAAGAAAAACATAGATCACATTATAGTATTTAGTACCTAACAGATGAATAAATGCTAAAACTAGTGGGAAATGCTGATCAGCAACTTGAATAGCCTTCCAGTTCTGGCAGGGGAAGGTTGGTATGCACAGTGTGTTTTCATAAGGAAACAAGTGCCCTTTTGTTGGACATACTGCAAACCATAAGGTACTCAAGGGATTAATTCAACTAGCACACAAACCTTTTTGTACAGAGATCAAAATTGTAATCTACTTCCCTCAGCTTCCTTTGTGGTAAAGTAATTAATTAGTCTCTTTAGATCATTCACTTTCATAATTCAGGCCAAGATAAGAAACACTGGACATCAAAGAGTTAAGGCAAATAATAGCACCACCTCACCCTGCATGCCCTTCTTTTGCTATAGTACATAAAATGGTGTATTATTGATTTTCTCTACCCAGTTGTGGAACCTTCCTTTCGTACACGCACTAGCTGTCAAAGCCAAGCACATTTAAGAGTAAACAAGCTATTATTAAAAGAGTAGGTCCTTTCGGTACAAATTCTTGCCCTTATACTGACCTGTTACATCCTCTCTGCCTATCATGACATCCCATCAAGGACTGAGTGTAATTTAAAGTCTAGGTTATCATGCCAGTAAGTGAAAATTAGATTATGAACCACAAATGTATAATTTAAGTGGGAAAAACACCAAAACAAACACCACCTCAAGAGATACAACCTGGGTTAGAATTTAACAGAATTCCCAGATTCCCACAAATCTCATGAAGTAATTTAGCAATAGGAGAGAGGAAGGTTAAAAAAAAAAAAAAAATTAAAAAATCACTCAGGAAATCACAAACCTGAAAGTTAATCTCTGAAGCTGGAAAGATTCCTAAAACACTGATTACAAACCAAACAGTCGAACAACTATATATACACAGCCTGGCCAGAAACAGCACAGATTCGGAAGAGGAGATCACACTGCCAGATCACAATCTTAAAATACAGCTAACAAAAGAATCCTTTTCCTTGGGTTTGAGTAGGATCTTGCTGTAACATCAAATGAAACAAGCAGATGTCATTCTGCCTAATATTAGAACTGAATCAAACCCAATGCAAAATGCCCTAAAACATGGGTAAGAAAAACATGGGTAAGAAGAAAGTTATCGGCTGAAGATCAGGGCCATTGGGCCTTTTTTCTTCATTGCACCTATAATGCACACCTGGAAAAGATCAGTGTGTGACTATATGCTTTCTAAGTCAGGAAATTGAGGCAGCAGTGATCAAATACAAACGGGAACTGAAACCACTATACTATTTTCAACTTTTAACATAACTGAAAAATAAAGCTGAACTGTACCTGAATACTCGCACAAAACTGAACACGCTCTTTAAGGAAAAACAAGGCTTGCAATTTTAATGAATAAAGGATGCATTACTCAGTCATACCTAGCTCTCTTCTGGGACATGAGACTATGTGTTCAGCAGATATAACTCCATGCTAAACTGTGAATTGCCTCTGCTCCCTTCTGGCAGAGGCAGCCTCGATTGAAATCAAGATTATTTCATTAGTCTTGTCCATATTTCATCTACTGCTAGATCTCAATCTTCCATTTGTATGTCCCTAAAGCAAGTGAGTGAACCAAACTAGACTTCAGGGCAGGTGGCATAAATTGAAAATTTCCTATTAATATCATCAATGAAAAATGTTAACCTGGGCATTTCTAAAGTCTGTTCATGCTGAAGAGTTATTCAGTATTTTAAACTCATTTTTCTCTTCAATAGAAAATACTTTTCCACTCCAGACTGCTCACTACACCTAAAGCAAACCACCTACATTATGACAATAAACCATTTTAAATGCCACTGTGACTAAATAGTGACAGTGACCCCTATCCTGAATGTTTCTTCTGCCAGTCTTGGGCAAAACTGAAAATACTTTGTCCATAAATTAGACATTAGGAAGAAATTCTTTACTATGATGGTTGTGAGACACTGGCACGGGTTGCCCAGAGAAGCTGTGGATGCCCCATCCCCAGCACTGTTCAAGGCCAGACTGGATGTGACTTGGAGCAACCTGGTCTAGTGGAAGATGGCCCTGCCTATGACAGGGGTTTGGAACTAGATGATTTTTAAGGTCCCTCGTAATCCAACCCATTCTATGATAAAGAAAAGGAAAATGTAAAAATCCAAATATGTTAAAGAATTACACTTTCATCTTGGGATATATTTAGTAGACAACATTAATCTTGAAACATGCTTCTAAAATACAATTCGTTAGACCATTGACTTTAAAAGTCTGGGTCACTATTTAAGATAAAGCCAACAACACATCCAATGAATTTAAAAACGCTTCCATCTTCCAGGCTTTTGTAAGTACCTATTATTCACCAGACTGACTAAGATGAAAAACAGCTTTCATATGTTTTCACCTTTCAAATGATTATTAATAATGAATAAATCAAAACTAAGATGATGCTCTTTCCTTCAGCATCCACAGCTGTCAAGAATTCCTTTAGCATTTTTACAAACTTTGTTCTATTCAACCACTTCAGTTATTGCTTCACATCCACTACATTTTGATATAGACTAAATTATTTCCATATTTTTACTGTCAATTGATACAAATGGCCAAAGGTACTGGAGAAGATTAATTTCAGAATCTAAGTATTTACATAAGAATACTTTTGTAGTTCTGCATTTTATTGGCATTACAAGAGTAACATCAGAACACCAGATTTCAATGCTCTGTTTTTACTTCAGTACATGAGGTTTTTCTATTAATTGTTCACATTCTCATGCCTCTCCATAATAAGTGGTTATAATATATCTTATGCAGACTTTGCTTCTCTGAAATATTTTTGGAAGAATTTTACTAAAGATTAAGCACCTTAAAAAATTTTAAAAAAGCTTAGGTCATTAAGAATTGAGTTTTACCCTATGTATAATATTTCAGATATGTTTCAAGAAATGGAAACATCTGTATTAATATCAAAATACCATCACTGTCAATGTTGAAACAAAAGTAAAGTCAAATAATTAATTTGACATTAGTTGCGACAATAATTCAAATATTCTAGTGAAGTTTTCAATTCTTATGAGATTTCTGACTGAAAATCTGACAATTATTTTTAACAACTTATCCATACTAGAAGTTCATATTTGCTTTTTTCTGATCCAGAAAACAAACCCACAGATGCTAATTCAAAAGACAGTACCTGACATACAATTTTTATTCAGTCATGGCATTTGCAGTTAAATTACAGATCTTTAAAAAAGCACTTACATGAGTAATGGCAATATTTTCATAGTATAATTTCTGCAAAACAGGTTGAATGCATTATTTTTGGTTATAGTATTCACACAGACCCATTCTGCAGCTCTTCACAAAGAACCAGTGGCAAAACTTGTTGGTAATGTACCTCTGATGATGACAGAACTGAAAGGTAGTCTATCTGGCAACGTGCTCAGTAACTTCTAATAACTCTACTTATGCTACAGATGTCCTCGTGCAATCTGGCAAATAGTTTCCTTAAAAGCAAGGAAAAAAAACCAAACCAACCTATTTTGCCAGTAAAGAATTAAAGAGAAAAAAGATAAATTCTTTCTCAAAAAGCATATATTTTAGTTTGTATATAAATAGCAGCAAGTCCAGCACTGCTAGGAGAGTATGGCTCCAAAACACCTCACAAACCTCCATCAAGACACAACAAATAGCTTAGGGAAAGTGGATCTCAAGCAGTGATGTCGAGAAGATAGTGGTTTTGTAGATCAGTAAAAGGGGATAATTCTATATCAGACTGGGGAGGGAAGACCGACATGGCTCATGGCAAACTGAGGCAATCGGAGCTGGCAAAGCAGAAGTGGCTAGAGGAAAGATAAAGCAAGTGATAAAAATGACAAATGGGGGAGAGGAAGGGGATGTACTATGAAAAACCTTGAAAATGAGGACAGAGATTTAAATGTAAATTTCCTGAAACAAAGGGAGGCCAGCTGAAGAAACGGAAATCAAAGGATGAGGAGGACAAACTCCATGCCATAAGCAACAACATGAATACCAGATACGGGATTTGCAGGGACTACGGGATGGGGAAATGCAGCGTAGGTATTAGGAGCTGCAGAGGAAGTAATCACCATCAGAATGGGAAGTGAGGGTCTGCACAAGAATTTCTGCTGTCTAGACAGAAAGAAAAATAAAAATAATTAAAAAAAGAAAAAAGCAAACCTGGGCTTTATAGAGGAAACAGCAGTAAAGCATTGGACACAAATTCTTTTTTGCACAACAGACAAAAACCACTGACAACCTTTAGCTTACAGGCTTGACTGAAAGAAAGAGATACTGATGTTGCCTATAGCTAGAGACCAACCAGACAGTAAGCGCTTTGCAGGACTTCTAAAAGTCAGAATAAACCCACAGCAGGAGGATAAGAGGTGAGAAGATCTGATCCAGGTCAACTGTGTAAAGATGATGGTATAAATCAGGAAGTGAAGCGCCTCAGAAATGAAAGGGATTACAAAGAAGAAAGCCTAAAGCCCCAAAAGACACTGTCAGCTCTGTAGATCTTCAGGAAGACTGTGAGAAAGAAACAAGACCCACTCAAGAAGCTGCTGAAAGATGAAAGTGACAAGAAGGAGGAAAAGCAAGAAAGGCAGGCCAGGGGAGGGCTCAGGAAAGTCTTTGCTGTCAGTCCCACAATCTAATGCTCAAGACTGATGACAGAATACAGGTGATGGATTTTAGCCAGGAAAATGTCACTGAAATGTCACAAGAACAACTCTGATGAAAGGGAAAAAAAACAGGCTAGCAGAGAGGAGAAGGTATGAAGGAATTACAAGAGTACTGCAGGCAAAGCCTGAGACACACCAAAATGGTTAGAAAATGAAGGAAAGGCATTAGCTGGCTTAACACTGGCTGCTTTATTTTTTTAATTAAAAAATACCCTCATTCAATGTACTAGTAGAACATAAGAAATGCTGCTCAGCTCCCATACATTCCTGCAGGGCCTGTCTGAGTTTGACTCGTTCCAAGATGAAAGCCAGTATTAAAATTGTACCAGAGACTTAAACATCTTCATTAAAATAGATAACTAAAATTCTACATAGCCAACTTTAAAACATCCAGTAAGCAAGTCTAAACAAAATTCAGCATAAAACATATTTTTGCACATATTCTCTTTGAACATAACAAAAAAAAAAAAAATACAATCAGGGAAACAGATCAAGGCTAAGAATCTGAAATATTTTTACATGAAAGATAAAGTTGCATTAGATAATACAGGTCAGCCTGACACCCATCCACTGCCCTAATATATAGATGTATTTTGAAGTTGAATACCATTTTACGTCAGAGTTACGTGTGATATTGACATAGTATTGACATTGCTGAGGACTGATGAGATGATACCAGGATTGAATGAAGGAGAACTTCGCATGACTGCCACAACACCGCCTTCCAGTAGCCAAAACCCAACATTTGTCCCTTTCCAAAAATATAACTACAGTTTGAAACATGACTATATTACAAATGACTATATACACCAAACTGCAAGTCTGGTGTGCATCACTGCACATTTCTAGCACGTTTTGAGAGACACACACATACAAGGAACATTCTTTTCATTTCATAACATGTATTATTTGTGTGTGTTAAGTTGCCTTCATATATTAATTGTAGCTTTAGCCATTAAAGCACCCTCATTGCATGAATTAAAAACTATTTATGCTTCAAAGCATAAATTATAATTAACTTCTAAGATTCAGTCTAAAACTGTCTGGTCTAAAAAAAATATACAATAATCCACACATTTATTTAGACAAGTACTGTTGTAAAATTTACTTGTCTTTCTTATCTCAGGAAACACCTTACTGTTTTAAGTAAGTGTTAACAATTCAAAGTACTTGTATGTATGCAGGAACTTTTGCTAAAAGGTGGCCAGAGGCTGACAATTCCCTCCCATTGCAATTTTCATGTTCTAAAATTTGTTTTTGTTCTCCCCTGGAACAAAATCAAACCACTCTGTATTCCACAAAACCAGAACTGTCAGAACTTCTCTTTTTAGATCAAACTAAGTTTTTCTATTTAAGAATTACAAAATTCTACAAATTCAAATGTCTGCTTGAGTAAGCCCCCATCAGGCTTCATATCTAAATAAGATGATTAAAATTTCTGTAGGGTTACAAAGGGTGCTTTGGGTTGTTGTTTCTTGGTTTTTTGGTTGTTGGGGTTTTTTAACTTGTAATAGCCTAACCCTTTGTTGTTGTCTGTTCCTGCAATGTCCTAATTATTAGGTTGCACAGTAAGAACTCCTTCACTTTTTCTCAGCTTTAAAGAAACAACTTACAGCACCAACATCTCATTACACCGGAACACTTTCAACCTGGTCTGTTTTAATGACACAGATGTGACTATCATTTCTTTCCTTTGAAGTAAAAACTTTCAGCATTATTTATAGCTTGGATTGTAGAAGCTTAAGAATTTTCTTCACTTGACTATTAAAATGAAAATAAAGACACAAGATAGCTGTTGAGGAAAACAACGTATCGTAAATCAAAGCAAAAATGTGATGACTGTGGTTCATCTCTTTTACCAAACGACATATTGGAAAAGAATCCAGAGGAAATTAAATCTAACAGTAGACTTCTGCATGAAATCTAATGCTGGCGTTTCTTAATTTACTAAAAAACACTCAAATTATCTGGATTTTGGCTTTCAAGAGAGAAAATTAGGGAAGCCCTGGATTCTGTTCCTCTTGATGAGTTAATCCTTCATTCACAGTTTAAGCAGGCTGTACCATGACAGCTTAAACAGAGCAGAGGCTGAGGAAGACTGAGACTTTCTCATGCATAGCTAAGGTACCAACAGAACTGCCCTCTCACTCATCCCAGCTCTGGTGGTGCTACTGTCCTCCAAAGTCAGGAGTCTAGGCGATGCAGGTCAGGATGCAGCAGGAGCAAAGCGCAGTTCATTACCAAATTCCCCTACACATTACTGGATTTCATTCTCTTTCAGTCATTTTACTGGGAGCAAAACCAGGTTCTGATGAAACACCGAAGACTAAAAGGAAGGCCCTGAAAACAAGTCAGCTATAACAAGTGGAACAAGCACTGGATGCTTTCTCTGTGACACCTGTCTAAGCCATGTTTTAGACATCCTGTACCTATGGCTGACCTAGAAGCTGCCTTTGATCGATCATGAGTATTACAATGACAGTCAAGTGGCCATAGTTTTTCATATAGTCTGCCCTTCCTTGAAGTGTGCATAAACTCTAAAATAACTACGAATTTAAATGTTTGGGGGAGAGGGGTTTGGGTTTTTTATTTTGTTTTGGGGTTTTTTTTCCCCGCAGTTATAAAATCTTCTTGACTTTAACAGACAAAACAACTAATAGCTCATGGTCTTCAGTTTCTGTGCCAAACTACACTGCAGCCTCTCTAACTTTTCCAAATCCTTTATCTTAATATTCCATTTATTGCCTTAAAATAATGTATTTTTCCCCTGCCACCTCCAATACAAAAAACACTTATTTTCCAATGCCATTAGTAATAGACACTTAAAATTGATGAAAATGGCAAACCATTGGCACCAGAAATTATTGCCATCACCATTATAAATTGAGACTGCCACTAATGGAACAGAGGGTCAGGACAGTAAATACAATTGGACAGGACAAAAAAAACCAAGAAAAATAAAACAAAACAAACCCAAACAAATAAAAACCCCAAAGCAAACTAAAAAAATCAAAACCTCCACACCAAATAAACAACCAAAAAGAACCACCACAAACCAACCAACCTCTGTTACTAAAGTAGAGGACTGGGAGAATTGTCAGGACAAGACATGATTCTGAAGGATCGTCTTCTGACAGGCAGGCTAAGGTCAGGAGCCTCAAAGAGGGTTTGGAGTATTTGTGGTAGAGAAGAGCAGCAGTGAATAGCCAGTGGATTTACTGGATGCTAACCTTTGGTGGTTAGGGAGGTTTTCAGGAGGTGGGCAAGTCTAGGAGGGCTGTGGATAGCACAAGCCAGCAGCTTCGTGAGAACAGTGGAAGTTTCCAAATACCTGAGGATAGGAACTGTAGTAGGGAGGGGTTAGATGTTGTATGAGAGTCTGTGGGAGACTCTTCAGGTGGCCTCCAACCCTACAATCCCCCTTCATTCCCTGAAGGGGGTCTCCAGACTTTGTATCTGTTCTTCCACTCTCACAGGAGAAGATCCAAATCATCCATATGAATCTTCACAGCTGCTGTCAAACAAGTAGCAAGGCCTAAAGCTCTAATGCAAACTGTGCAGGGGAAAGGACAATGCAAAACTGAACTAGGGAGCAGACTGGTGATTTTGTTCACTGGAAGATGGAGGGAGTAACCGCTGTGATTGGGAGAGGCAGGTGCCAGTGGGGGAGAGGCAGCTGCCACACATGTTGATAACCCACAGCAGCTATCAACCAGAAACTCAAGCAGAAGGTAGATTATCCAGATGCGTACCTTGCTGGAAGAGCTGGAGTGTAAGATAGCCATAGGGCGGGAAGTTGGGTGGGGTTTTGTACTTTCTTTTGAATACAAACCTCAACAGTTTGTGGCCCCGGGCAACTGCCCGTGCTAGATATGCAGGTCTTCTGCAACTACTCACACATCTACAGATATTCTGTGGCAACAGAAGATCAGTTCGGCAACAAAGCAGTATGGGCCTATGTAACAGGCTTCTGAGCTGGATTGATGCCTACTTGTTGTCAAGTTTTTGAAAGCAAGTCAACAAAAACTCTTTTAGCTGTTTTGCCTGATACTCAGCCGATACCCTCCTTATCAGGCTGTATTTATTAGGCAACCAGTACTTTGAGAAGGTCACTGCTAATATTTAAATTATCATCTAACAATGAAAGCTTTCAAATAAGATTATGGCTATTTACAGCTAGCCAAGTACCACTACTGAAACCATAGAATAAGCCATCCTGCCAAAGCACCAGTGCTCCACACAGACACGCACACATCCGCAAACGAAGATCATGTTCTTGCAAATCACTGTTTAATGTACTGTGCTTAACACGGTTTGCGGAGCCCCTGCCTAGGGCTGGGAGAGAAAGTCCCCTGCGGTATGAAGCCGCTGGAATGAAGGACAGCGAGTCTCAGCAATGCCGGAGGCCGGCTGCTGGAAGAAAACAGGGCAAGACAGACCAGTCAGCACCCCAAAAACTGGAGTGACAGTTGCACGCTCGGCGCAAGGACCCCCTTCTCCGGCCACGGCCAGGTTGCCGGCACATCCAGCGGTGGGAAAAGTGATTACTCATGCCGCCGGAGAGGAGCTGAGCGGGAGCAGGG
>NW_009936346.1:8216-8422 GCF_000696875.1 Nestor notabilis | reverse complement strand
GGGGAACTGGTGCTGCTGCGGGGCTGGGGAGAGCTGGGCCCTGGGTCACGCGGGGCTCTGTTTGCAGGTGAGTGAAGAGAAATGGCCCGCACGAAGCAGACAGCCCGCAAGTCCACTGGGGGGAAGGCTCCGCGCAAGCAGCTCGCCACCAAGGCGGCCCGGAAAAGCGCTCCCTCTAACGGCGGGGGGAAGAAACCAACATCACC
>NW_009936346.1:0-7987 GCF_000696875.1 Nestor notabilis | reverse complement strand
TGGTGGCCGGGGGGGCCGCGGTGCTGAGCATGCCTCGCTGGGGGGTTTTAACGACGTTTCTTCTTGTGCTCTTGAAATAGGAGGCCAGCGAAGCGTATTTGGTGGGTCTGTTTGAAGATACGAACCTGTGCGCCATCCATGCCAAGAGAGTCACCATCATGCCCAAAGATATCCAGTTGGCTCGCAGGATACGGGGGGAGAGGGCTTAAGTGAAGGCTGTTTTTATGGTGTTTTGTAGTAAATTCTGTAAAATACTTTGGTTTTAATTTGTGACTTTTTTTTTTGTAAGAAATTGTTTATAATATGTTGCATTTGTACTTAAGTCATTCCATCTTTCACTCAGGATGAATGCTAAAAGTGACTGTTCACATAAACCTCAGTGATGTGAGCCATGGGGCTCCGGAGTGACAAGTTGCTAATATGCAGAAGGGGTGGGTGATCTTTCTTGCTTCTCATGCATGTTTCTGTATGTTAATGACTTGTTGGGTAGCTAAACTTGTAAGGTACTAGAATTGATATAAATGTGTACAGGGTCCTTTTGCAATAAAACTGGTTATGACTTGATCCAAGTGTTTAACAATTGGGGCTGTTAGTCTGACCATACATCACTGTGATTGAATGTGGACTTCTTCAGAGGGTGAAACTACAAGTCTTAACCACAGTGTAACTTACAGTTTCCTAAAAAAAAAAAAAAAAAAACCAACGTAAACCTGGCAGCTATAGAATACACTATGTGCATTTATAATAGCTATTTTATATATTGTAGTGTCAACATTTTTAAATTAAATGTTTTACATTCACATGTGAGGTGTCTCTGTCATTTGGTTTGTCTGGGCTTGAAGAAGCTGCTTCCTGCTCCTCCTGGCTCTGGCATGTTGGCAGTAGGCACCTGTAATCCTGCAGTGCTGTTCCTGTACCTTCATTTTGTCTGCCTGTTCAGAAGGGTTGGGAGGTTTTGCTGTGGCTTGAGCTCTGGATCTTGGCCAGTGAAGGGGTGTAGAGGCAGCCTTCAGGGGATTGCTGGGGTTTTCATAAAGCTTAACTGGGGGTCAGTGGTTCAGGCACAACTCCAGGACTGAGCTGCTTTTCCCCTCCTTTGCCGTAGATGCCAGGGAGGTTTATTCTGGTGCTGTGACTGGGCTGCCTAGGGCAAACCATACAGCTTCCTGGAGCTGGGATGCTGGGGTGTGTGGCTGCGGCCTGACAATTCTGTGGAATCCAGCTGTGTGAGTAAATCCTGGATAATGACAGCAGCTAGCGTGGATGGCCTGCAAGGGGAAAAGCTAATAATACAACCAGGGAGTGTATGGGCTGCTGGGCAAACTGGAATGGGTGTGCAATAAGATTCTCATTTCCTATCAGCTTTTTTCATGAAAGAGGATTAAACTGAACTCTTTGGTATAGCTCTATGGGCTCTGCCAAGGCAGGTATGATTTTCTCAGCAGTGCCTCTGGGAACAGCCGTACTGTGTTAGGTGGTGGTGGAGGAAAGCTACTCAGACTACATCTGGAAGACAGGTAATTAACATTTAAATTAAACTGCAAGTCCAGCTCTCCTCAGTTCTTCAAGAACAGGCTGCACTAGTAAGGCTGGAGTTGACACACGGAAGGGAAGCAGTTGAGCTAGCTCATCCGGATTTGTTGCCATGAAATTAAAAAGTGCCAGGGTCGAAGTGGCAGCAGTGATAGTTACACAAGAGTGAGTGGTCAGTTGGCACCATCCCTGTGTGTGATTGTGCACAGGCCAGGGTGGTCACAGTGCTGCTTTACTTCCAGAGAATGGTTGGAAAACTGCTCCGACTGGCAATCAGGGTGCTGCTGGCAGAGGCTGGGCCATAGAGCCTGGGGAGCTCAGGGCTCGAGCCAGGGCTCTCCCTGCTCAAACCTGTCTGTGTGCTCAAAACCTGCAGATAAGATGAACAGGCCCTTGTTACTTTGTGGCGCCTACACAATCTCCCTGACGCCCTTTCCTGCACCACTCCAAACCTGCGAGGAACACACAGCCCACAGTTAACACCATTATTATCTACCACAGCACTGTTAAAGACATCTTTTTTAAAAAAGTGGTTTCATCACTGCTAAACCTGCAAGGAAAAAAGATTTCCTTGCATCGACATTGGATACCAGAGAGGGGCTCTTCATCAAGGACTGTAGCAATAGGACAAGGGGTAACAGGTTCAAACTTAAATGGGGGAGATTGAGTTTGTATATAAGGAAGAATTTCTTCCCGGTGAGAGTGCTGAGGCACTGGGAACAGGCTACCCAGAGAAGCTGTGGCTGCCACATCCCTGGCAGTGTTCAAGCCAGGTTGGACAGAACCTTGGGCAACATGGTCTAGTGTGAGATGTCCCTGCCATGGCAGTGGGGTTGGAACTAGATACTCTTAAGGACCTTTCCAACCCAAACCATTCTATGATACTGTAAACTGAATTGCTTTAAAGGCCTGGATCACAGTTAAGCACCAGCTCACACTATAGCTGACACTGAGTGATCTAGGACATTGGGCAGGGATGTCCCCAGAAGAACCCCTGCAAGTCATTGCAGCTTGCATTTAGATAAGTTAAAAAAATCAGAATTCCAAGCAACAGGATTTACAAAGGCTTGGTTTGGTGCTGAACTGTAGTAGCAGGCTGTGCTACTTTTCCTACAGGAAATGTATGTTTAAAATCACATCCCTCGAAAACAATGTTTCCTCCAAATTCTTAGTGGAAACAATTAACCATCTGGGTATGCCTAGAAGCTGTTTCTCAAAATAAAATCATTGCCTGCCAGTTCTTAAAAAAAAAAAAAAAAAAAAAACAAAACAAGAAAAGCCCAAAACAACAACACAAAACCAAAACCAACCAGAAAACTACATCAAAACACCTATTCATGTTGGTACCCTCAACAAAAAGGAATTAAGTTACATCGTGCCTGTGGTGGACCAGAGCAGCAATTCATGCTATTACATGACCTCACCGTGGCGATATCTTACCAATTCTCCTGATGATTTCCTCGTATTCTTGCTCAGAACTTGGTGCAAACAGCAGGCAGTCGAAAGTGCTCTCATCAGGGCTCTCCAGGGAAGCGCTAAGAATGGAAACACGCCCATGAGCCAGCAGAAAGCACGCCTCTGAAAGCCCAGCCCTGACGTGAAGCTGCACCAGAGACCCCACAACTGGCCTGGACATCACCGGTTTGTTTTCCAAGACCCACATCACTCTATATCCACCCTCCCATGGCTCACAGGCAACACTCCATGCAGAAGGCAAATAACTTGCTGCTGTCTGTGCAGCGTCCCATGCAGGAGATGGTGGGGTAGGGGCAATGGTGCAGGAGCTGCACTAGGGACAAGAGGGAGACAGGGCTGCCCTTAGTTCCTGTCGTTCCCATCCCTGATTTAAACTGGCCCCACAACCCCTTTGGCCAGGATCCCCATACTGCCTCAGGAGTCACCCAGACCTTGGGTGTCACTTGCTTACCTTGGAAGAAGTCTTCTCCTGTGTGAGAACTTCTGCTTCCTTCACGTCAAATAAAATTTCCTGAATTGAGGAGGAGGAAAAAGCCCTGATCATTCCAGTGTATGAGCTCTGATTTTAATGACACTTACAAGAGAGACATTATTCAAAAGCAGAGGAGATGAAGCATAGTCAAGCACAAGAGTTTTCTACACGATGCCTTTTTTTACCATCACCCAGTGCTCCCACACTTGAATCTTTTTACAAACACACTCCTACTCCCAAGCCTCAAGCAACAGTGACCTGAGCCTTAAAGCACCCCTGGAACCAGGTTCAGCCTCCCCACAGTTTTCCAAGTGCCCTTGGCCAGTGGTTTTATTTTTCTTCCTTAGTGAAATTCCTGCCGTGGCTGCAGAAATGCTTCTAACTAGGAAAAAACCCCACACAGGTGGGGTCTCAAATACTCGCCCAGGCCAAGTGAACCTGGAGCTGGGAGGCAAAAATATGCCAGACAGAGACCATATTTTCCTGCAGTTCTCTCACCAAGCCCTTCCTGGGCTGCACCCAGCCCTGTCACTCACCTTTGCTGCCAACTGTTTCTCCAGGCCCAGGCCAGCACCCCTTTGCCACCATACTGAAGCAGAGTCACAGGAGGGAATAACCTACAGGCACGTGAAAAGAAACCCCTAAGAGACAATTTCCCCAGACATGTCTCTCCCCCATCGCCTCACCTTCCTAACGCTGATCTGGCCCAGGTACCGTAGGTTGTAGAGCAGCCTGGGGAGAAAAGGACTTGGGGCACCAGAGCAGGACCCCCTGCATCCTCCTGCTGCTCTTTGCCAGGGAAGATGCTCGCAGCACCGCACTGTCCCCTGGCCACAGGGGCAGCTTTGGCCCCACAGCCTCCAGCAGAGACTAGGGATAGTGCAGGCACGAGGCTGCCCTAATGCTGGGACTGCCCAGCCCAGCCCAGGGGCTCCCCGTGGCACAGGACCTCCTGCCCACCTGCAGCTTCCGTGGCTGCCCCTCGTCCCTGTGCTGGGGGCTCTGCTGGAGCTGGAGGTGGGGCTCTATTTCCTTCAGGACCTTCAGGAACGCAGCAGCAGCAGCTTGTAGACCTCCCTGTTGTGCCACCAGCACCGCAGCAGGCGGAAGCTGAGTGTTTGTCCCTTCAGCTTCTGCAACACGGCCCTGGCCTGGACGGAGGGTGGGCAAAGCAGTGGGGCAGGAGAGGGGGGATGCACCAGCTCCCTGTGCCCACCCACGTGCCCACTGTAGGTGTTTCTCAGTGAGCAGCCACTGATCTTGTCAAGGATGTCACCAGCCAGCACCACCTTGTCCACCTCCACCTGGCTCTTAGGAGCACCTTGACAACAAAGACTCAGCTGTCCACATATCTGGGGGTGCAGCAGAGCCCCAGCTCAGCCCTGGGGCCCCAGCCTGGCCCCCCCAGCATTTTCATACTATCAGTGATGTTCCACCAACATACAGAGGCAGGGAAAAGCCACTCCATGGACAGTAGATACAGTGAGGATGAGCCAATGGGGAGAGAAACACCAAGACAACCCCAGTGCTCTCAGTGGCATATTTATCTCCCCTTTTTGAGGGGTTTTGAGTGCTGTGGTGTCCAGATCATCCTGGAAAGCTGAGAGAAGGATCAAGGGCTCCTACTTGAGCTCCATCCCCAGCATGGCACTGTCTCGTAAGTGATGCACACCAGGAAGAGAGTGGCCAGTGACAGTGGCCCTGACAATGGCTTCAGGACACCCAAGGAGCATAACCAGGACAAGCGGAAGGATGGCGATCCCTTGCTCTAGATCATTTCTGGCACTGATGCCAAACTAGGAATTTAGGAGCCTAGGAAGAGGCTGTAGTGTCCAGTGCTCCAGGCTGGGAGCAGATGAGTGGCTGCTTGTCCTGTCCTCTCCTGGGATTTGGCTGTACTCAGACCCTGGAGGGACAACCCTGCTGCATGGATGGCATGGCAAAGCATCAGGTGAACCCTTAATTCAGCAATAAGCCCTCCTCCCTCGCCCCATGCATCCCCATGCAGCTGAGGGATGCTGCCACCCCTCCCCAAAGCCTCTGCCATTTGCAGGAGCACTCACTGTCCCATCCCATTAGCCAAGGACCTGACACATGGCCAGTTTGGCTGGAAGCACTTGCTGTTAGAAATGCCCGAAAGCAAGTGGGGTCCCAGCCTCCAGCACATGCTGGAACCAGCCCCAAAGCCACCTTGAGATTTTTTTGGGAACTCTTTTGGGTTAAAAAGGCGGCAGAGTAATGCTCTTAATTCTTAAAAGACATGAAGGCATCCCCACTCTTCTCAATAAATGTACTGGTATTTCACAAGAGCAAAACCAACTGATGTGTAATCTGTGTCAGCCCAGGGATATGGGGATTTTTTTTGGCAAGAAATCAGGGAAGGGAGCATAGGAAAACTTCATTTATGTTAGCAATTTAGGCATGGGTACTATGCTTGCTTGGGTTTACTCCCAGGAATGCTGGGATCTGCTCCTGGCAACAGCGCAGGCACCTGTCAGGATCTGACCTCGGAGCAGAGGCAGCTTTGCTCATGCTGGTGAACCTGAGCCAATTCCACACCACCCCCCAGCCCCCACTGTGCCCAGGCAGAAGGTTGCATGGCAATCCCTCCCCATTATTCCTTGTCTTCCTCACTCAGCTTTCCAGCAAGGGCCAGAGAGTGGAAAGATGGCTCTGGGGACAGAGAAGCTCTTACCAGTAGCAGCCACCTTTCATCCAAGAAGCTGCAATTCTGCAGATGAAGGAGCATCAGCACCATTGGTCCCAGAGAGGAAGGGGCCAGCGCCCTGCCTGGTCACCATGTGCTGGCCAACACCGTGGCAACTGGTCACCGTACCTGCAGGTCCAGGGAGAAATCCATCTCTGTCACCACCACTAGCAGTGAGAGGAAAGGCTCTGCAGAGGGGTGGTGATAGAGAGGCAGCGTCACCACTGGGTGCCCAGCAGCCACAGCCTCACACGGATATGGCAGAGGTGTGAATAAAACCATTTTTGGAGTAACTAATGAGCCCTGGGGAGCAACGCCCTAAGAGCATCCTGACAGTGCAGCACCCAAGCTATTGCTGCAGGCTTGTCCTGGGCTCTTGCTGCTGGTGCAGGGAGAGAAGCACAGCATCTACACACCACATGTCCCCAGATTCAGACCAATGCTCGCAGCAAACACTGCTGACAAGCAACTTTCTCTCCATTCTACACTCCAAATGCAAAGCAAAGCTGCCCAGGCTCCCCTGCACGAGCCTTGCAATTACACTGATGGAGATCTGCAATCTGCTCATGCACCAGCAGTGTGGGTGATTTATAGGCCATCTAGGTACAGGTTTAACACAGAGTTATTTGTCATAATCAAAATATTAAAGGCTTTCACCTTGGCCAGGCCCCCTGAGGTGCGTGGCTGCGAATGGAGTGGTGCAGCCTGTCAAGACAACACAGCCATTTACTGGACTGACCTGCCTGTGTGACCCCAGGCTGCCCAGCAGCCAAGGGCTCCCCTCGAAGCCAGATCTCTGCATCTGCTTTGATCCTTGGTACAAGACACTTCAGAAGCAATTTTCCCATCCCATGGCACTAAAACCAACCTTCAATGGATTAAGACCATGTTTAAATATTTACACCTCTTTTTCCATCAATGCAGCAGCTTACCTCTAGGTTTGGCTTAGAAAAATCACAGTGACTGTTTTCCTCACTCCGTGCAGCCAGAAGGAAGCAGAGACTGGACACCTGACCCAAACTACCCAAAGGGGTATTCCATACCACAGCACGTCATGCCCAGTATATAAACTGGGGAGAGTCACCCAGAAGGCCAGATAGCTGCTCGGGTCAGGCTTGGCGTTGGTTGGCAGGTGGTGAGCAATTACATTGTGCATAATTTATGCTTATTTGTGGTTTTTTTTATTTTTCCCCTTTGAGTTTTATATTCTCTCCCCTTGCTATTTCCCTTATCATCATTATTATTGGTAGCAGTAGTGGTTTGTATTATACATTAGTTGCTGAACTGCTCTTATCTCAACCCGTGGGAGTTACATTCCTCCGATTCTCCTCCTCATCCCCCTGGGAGAGAAGAGGGAAGAGCGCGGATGGTCGAGTGAGAGGAGAAGGGGGGAGTGAGCGAGCGTCTGCGTGGTTCTGCGTTACCGGCTGGGCTTAAACCACGACAATATCAAAAGCACAGACAGTGGATGGATGCAGATATAACACAGGCATTGACGTATGTATACGTATATATCTGTACATAAATGTAAAATACATACACCAGCATACGTCTATGCCTGTAACAGTGACACTGGTGCATACACACACGTGTGTATCTGCAACTCTCTTTGGACACCGCAGGCGCTGCGGTGCGGTGGGGCACGGTACAAATCTAGGTGCAACGATACACGGGACTGCGCACAGGCTCCCTCCCTGCCCACAGGCAAGCACACACGGGGACAGCGTTTCCCGCAGGCCTGGAAGAACATCCCAGCCGCCCCGCTCCCATGGGCGTTATGAGCTTGAGGCCCGCCGGGC
>NW_009936345.1:5108-5460 GCF_000696875.1 Nestor notabilis | reverse complement strand
GCCATTCCACTCGCACATCCCCAAGCAGCCGGGAGCTGGATGGGACCCAAGCCCTCCTCTTGCTCCAGCGGTCCCTGCGAGGAAGCCTGTCCCCACAGGGATGTCCCTCAGAAGAGGAGATGCCCACCCTGGCTCCCCTCTTGTCACAGCGGCTCTCGGGCAGGAAGGACACGGGGCTGTGTGAGAGGCTGGAGGTGACAGGAGGAAGCAGGGGGACACTTGAGTCCATGGCCGACGTGGAGCCCCTTCACCACCAGGGAAGAGGTATCTGCCATAGCACGAGAGCAGAGCCCTTCGAGGCGACTTCTGTGCTTCTGCGGTGAGGCTGGGGGGGTCCACGGCCCCCCCCGGG
>NW_009936345.1:0-4997 GCF_000696875.1 Nestor notabilis | reverse complement strand
CTGCCACAGCAGCCCAGGTGCTCACACCCTTTCCCAAGGTCACTTCCCAAGCCTCTGTGTATCCCTGTTGCCCACCAAGCCTATTCCCCCGGCTCCTTCCAGCTCCGCCAACATCCTTCTGCTTTCCCAAAAAAGGCAAGAGACTTGCCAGCGTGTTTTGGCTTCCAAACCCCCTGTTTAGAGAGGTTTCCAGGGACTCCAGGTTCCTCAGTGATGCCATCAAGCATCAAACATCTGTGTTTTTACAGATGTGGCACAAGTTCTCTAAACCACTTCTGGAAAGGCTCCCGCTGACCCCGGTCTCCAAAAGCCTCGCTCAGTGCTGAAGGCATTCCCAAAGCCTGGCACCACGTTCCCATGCAGACTGGGGCTTTCCCTGTGGGGAGGTTTCAGCTTGGGTCTCTAAGTAAAACCCTGCAGGGTACCACATTTCCACTAGTGCAGGAAGGTGAGCAAGGGCTCGGTGTCTGACAGGGGGCTCGTGGAAGATGAAGATGAGGATTTGGTGTTGAAGCCTCTGCGGGACCCTCATCTTCTCCCCCCAAAAGGAGCCCATCTCCTCTCTGAGTACCAGAGATGCTCCGACAGCCAGTTTGCCTCAACGCACCACGCTGCCATCATCCTTGAACGCAAGATGACCCGCAAATGATGCTTCTGCAGCCCAGACATGGAGATTCCTCAGCTCATGGGCTGGAACATCATCATTTATACAGCTCCTAATAAACACCAGCTCTCCCAGCCGGGAGCTCGGGGCTGCCACTCACTTAGTGCTGCCACTCGCCTGCAGCTCACGAAACGCAGGCTTGTGGCATGGGGGTGTTCAGAGGCACGGAACCCTCCCACCACCACACACCATCAGCAAGGACCGAATCCCACATCCTTAGGGATACAACCGGAGCATCGTGCCACCCGGGCTGATGGGAACGCTGAGGGCTACGACCAATAGTGAGAGCTGCACAAGGCATGCTCAGCCTGACGGGTCACGCTCGCAGCTCCAGCATCGCACGGGCACCACGGAGCAGCCACCTCAAGCTGCAGGAGACTGAGTGTGGAGCTCCCAAACCCCACTGCCTGTCGCAGGATCCTGGCACTGGGGTAGGACACGCGCTGCTGCCAGCTCCCAGAGCAAGTTTTAACTCCTCGGAGCTACTTGGGCTCTCAGAGCCTCGGTCTTCCCTTTGCGGAACGGGAATAGCTGTCTCCTGCCTGGTGTTCCCGCAGGATGTCCTGCGATGCTGCTGCACTAAACCCATCTCAAGCCACTCGTTCCTGGGGAATGGAAATGCTGCATCTGACCCAGAGAAGGAGCCGGGCAAATTCCCAAACTCCAAACCGAATGCACCCCCTGCCAAGTCCATTGTGGCTCACGTGTTCCTCCCCATCGCTTTACACCCTGAAGTATATTTGCAAAGCTTTGTTTAGGGAAGTTCCTAAACAGCTGACGTGGATCCGTGGTCATCCACAGCGCGGAATCGTTACCACTTGGCAAACTCAAAGAGCAGGACTTGGTGCTCAGCACCACACGAGCGTGGAACGAAACCACACAGGCACAAACACAGGGTGAAGCATCCCAAGGAGGGCAGGATAAAACCAGAGGGGATCACCTCTGCCCTCCCGCAGCCCCAGGGCAGGGTCAGCTCCCCCTGGCCCATCCCTGGCAGACATTTCCCTGCCCCACTCCCAAGCTGCTCGCTCCAAAGCTGGAGATTCCATCTTAGGAAGATTAACCGAGATGCCACCATTTCCCCAGGGATCTCACCCGAGCGTCGCACGGAAAGAAAGGGGCTGTTAGCAGCTCACGTCCCCACGGAAATGCCTCCTGTGCATCACCCCAGGCTGAGGAAGCATCTGCTGCCTCCCTCCATGCCCCACATTGTGCCTCCCAGGAGCACAAGGCTTGCAAAGCACCTCAGGTTGGCGTTCGGCAGCGCTGGGCTTGGGTTTCTCTAAGCCACGGGACAATGAGTGCATGGAGGGACCACGGGATCCGAGCCCTGCACGACAGGGAACAATCAAGGAGGCAACACGGAGGGTCAGGCGAGCGGAGCAGTGACAAAGGACGGGGGCTCCATGCTGGGGACAGATGGAAGGCAACGGTGGCGAGGAATACACATGAATGAGGGCAAATGCAAGCGAGTTACAGGGGCTGGAGAGGGTGGGAGGGAGTTAGGGATGGAGGAAAGGGGATGGGAATTGAGGGAGAAGCACGCTGGGATTCCACCAAGGGAGGAGGAGGAAAATTATGGGCGCAGAGGCAAAGGAAAGACCCCCCCCAAAACAGCAAAAGGGAGATGGGCAAGGAGAGAGCGTGGCGAGAGGAGGGAGGGAGGATCTGGAAACGGACAAAAGGACGCATGGTGCAGTCGATGGTGTGAGAAGCAGGGGGAGGAGGAGGAGGAGGAGGAGGGAGGGTCTCTGTGCAGGCCTGCAGACAGGAAAGCTTTGCGGAGACAGACAGATGGGGGATCCTGTGCTTAGGAACTGGAGAGAATAACCCCGCAGGAGCGGAGACCGAGTCCCTCGAGCCCCAGCAGGTTCAGGGGCGCAGATCTCCCTCCAGCAGCTCGGAACCAGTGCAGACAACAGCCAAGCCACCAGCAGCACAACTCCACCAACTTCCCAGAGAGCTGCACTGATTTACATCACCTACATCAGGCTGGGTTTCAATCTGCTCCCAGCCCACCTCACCCCGAGCCTGAGCTTGCTCACACAACGGAGCTGTCTTTGCCATCGCTCCGCTTGTGACAGCACAGCCAGCTCAGGATGTGGCCCTTCCTACCCTGGGCAGCTGAGGAGCATGGTCCTGAGCGCCTTTGTCACTGGGAAGTTCTCCTGCGTGGTGGGTTATTTGGAATGAAAGGCTTTCTCCCTGTGTAACTGCCATCTGAATACACCATGGAACAAACAGCTTGACTCGGTGGGTTATTAAAAGGGGAGAACTGCTCAGTAGGTGGTGTTAAAAATGCACAACCAGGAGGAGAAAAGGACCTGGAGAAACTCCCCTAACACGTAACTTTGGTGCCTGCTCTGCTCTGTAAGGCAGCGAGCAGACAGCAGCTAATTGATCCCGGGCAGGCTCCTGCTACTTACATGTTCATATTGGAGAGAGAATTAAGCCCTTTCTTCCTGGGTGACACTACCCAGCTCCCGTTCTTCTGGGGTTTGCCAATAACACAGATCCCAAAGCATTCGGAAAGGAGGCTCGTATGGTTATTCCCTCCTCCCACCCCTTTTGCAACTTCAGTTAACTGATTGCCAATTGACTCCAAGCGAATGTGGTTGCAAATGACCCCAGAAAGCCACAAACGCTAAGGGAGAGGAACTAACCCTTGAGGACAGTGCAGCCTCCAGCACCCAGACCAGCTTCTAACTGGGATTAACCCACAGAGCAGCTCACTCTGGCTAAAACCCAAGTAAATACATTGAGTCTACACAGTTCCCAACTGGGGATGGGGAATCAGGGGGACATTTGGATGCACAGACCCATCAAAACTAGCAGAGAGGCCTTCAAGAGCTTGCTCCATCTGTTCAGCTCATGAGGGCAACCAGGGCGTAGGACGCATCCGATCTGACTTGGCATGAGCCCATCCCAAATCTTTTCTCGCTCAGGGTGGCATCAACCCAAGGAGCTCCCACGGGACCTCCCGGTGGCAGCAGGAAAAGGGCGGAGCAGCACAGGGGATGCAGGGGATGGATGCTGCACCACGCCAGCAGCACGACGTGCAGCCACGTCTCTGGAGCTCACAGAACCCCAGACTGGTTGGGTTGAAGGGACATCAAAGCTCCTCCAGCTCCAACCCCTGCCACGGGCAGGGACACCTTCCACTAGAGCAGGTTGCTCCAAGCCCCTGTGTCCAACCTGGCCTTGAACACTGCCAGGGATGGGGCAGCCACAGCTTCTCTGGGCACCCTGTGCCAGCGCCTCAGCACCCTCATAGGGAAGAGCTGCTGCCCAACAGCTCCCCTCTTTCAGTTTAAACCCGTTGTTCCATCGGGTATTGTTACTCCAGTGTAAATTCAGAGTCCAACCTGCTGACGACCTTCTCCCTTCCTGCTGCTAGAAGGCCAGATCCTGCCCAGGTACACACTGATGGAGGCTGGCACAGCTCATGAAGTGTGGGCTTCACCTACAACCATCAGAGGTGCTGGACCAGCCTCCAGCAAACAGCCAAAGACCCAGCCCCGAGGTGGGTTCCTATTGTATTTCCTTGTGGTTTGAAAAATCACAGCACCCCAAATCACTCCACGTCCTTCTAGTCCTTGTTTGCATCACACTGGGAATCATCTCTACAGACAAAAGATTTTTAGCCCTCTTCCCATTTATACTGAGGCACTTTTCCACGAGCTGCTATAAATTACACCTGTAAATACCCCACTTTAGGACATTTTGCCATTGGTGCTGTGGTAGAAAAGACCTTAAGGGCAAATTAGAACTTGGGGTTGTTTTTTTGGGGTTATAGTCATAAAATTAAAGAGGACCATAAAATCAGCAACCCTCAAATATCCCTGCTAAGGTGGGGCATTCATTTCCCATTTAAGATGAAAGCTGTGTTAAAAGACAAGCACACAAAGAACATCACAACTAAACCCTCCTGCCTATCTGTGGGGTAAGATTTCTGCTGCATTGAAAGTGGTGTCAACCCCCGCCCCCCCGCACCCCAATGCACACAAAAGGACCACAACCAACCAACTAACCCCCTTTGCACTGAGGTTTTATTGTCCCGATGATGCAAGTTGTGTTTACAAGAAGGGAAAAACCACCCAACACACGACCACGCCGTGAAAATCAGCAGCCGCCTCCTTTCAGCGCAGGGATTTTCTGCCTTTTCCCATAGGGATGAAAGTTGTTTACAGAGGGGGGCGGAAAATAAAGGGATGGGGGAACAAGAAAGGAAAAGCAACAGCTCCGATGCCAAGGACAATCGCTGCCTTGTTTGTGGTGGAGGAAAGTTGGGAGCTCCCGGCCATGAGCAAAGGCATCGCATCGGGGTGGGTGT
>NW_009936344.1:0-1100 GCF_000696875.1 Nestor notabilis | reverse complement strand
GGGCCAGGCTGGCAATGTCCCTGCTGGTGACGTGCTCCTCAACCCCACAGGAGATCATCAACTTCAACTGTCGCAACCTGGTGGCCAACATGCCCCTGTTTGCCAACGCGGACCCCAACTTTGTGACAGCCATGCTGACCAAGCTGCGCTTCGAGGTCTTCCAGCCCGGGGACTTCATCATCCGCGAGGGCACCGTAGGCAAAAAGATGTACTTCATCCAGCACGGGGTGGTCAGCATCCTCACCAAGGGCAACAAGGAGACAAAGCTGTCTGATGGCTCCTACTTTGGGGGTGAGGCTGGGCTGGGGGACCTGGAGGGGGAGCAAGAGCTGCCGGGGGCAGGAGCTGGGGCATCCCTGATGTTTCTTCCTGCTGCACCCTCTGCCCGTCCCCTCTTACCCAGTGCCTAAGGCTTGGCCTCCGCCTCATGCTGGGCTCTGGGGCTCACAAGTCCATTACCCCTGTTCTTATGGGGTACCTTGTCCAGCGGATTGAATCAGAGGGACCAGAATTCTGTCTGGCTTGGGCAGAGGGGCATCACCCCAGCTCTGGCCGGAGAGGAGGGTGGTTTAGAGCAGAGCATCTGAGCCAGTTTACAGGGTACAGGTTTGGCAGAGAAACAATCAGAGCAGCCATGGCCAGGGGTGTCTCCATGGCCTGGGCAGGGAGGAAAAGGCTGTGCCCGGCTGCGGACACGGCGTGGCTGTCCAGGCTCCCAGCTCTGTCCCTCGTCAGGAGTCAGGCTCTGTTTCTGGGCAGGGTGTGGGAGCTCCAGGCGGTCCTGTCCCCATTCCAGCTGCCCTTATCTGGGGACATTGTTGGGAAGGGGATAGATGGGTCAGGTTGGACACAGGGGCTTGGAGCAACCTGCTCTAGTGGAAGGTGTCCCTGCCCGGGGCAGGGGTTGGAGCTGGAGGAGCTTTAAGGTCCCTTCAACCCAAACCATTCCATGGTTCTATGGGTGCATCATCCTGACACCCAAACGTGTGTCCCTGCAGAAATCTGCCTGCTGACGCGGGGCCGGCGCACGGCCAGCGTGCGAGCAGACACCTACTGCCGCCTCTACTCCCTCTCCGTGGACAACTTCAACGAGGCGCTCG
>NW_009936343.1:0-887 GCF_000696875.1 Nestor notabilis | reverse complement strand
AAATATATATATAAAAAAAGACTTACTTACCTGCACGTGTGGGCATTATTCTGGTCTGTGGTGGCATTAATGGTGTGGTTCTGTCCAGCACTCGGGAGCTGCTCCCAGCGCAGCCACCCGGAGCCCCACGCGCAGGATGAACCCTCCAGCATCCCACTGCCTTGGTGCCACCAGTGCCACTAACAGCATTAACCCTGGTCAACCCTGTGTGCTGGTTCGTAACCTTATTTAAAACTAGGAGAGTCAAGGTCAGTCTCTTGCAATTATTTAGAGGTAGCTTGTGTAAATAATAAATGTATGAATAAAATCTCGGTCTCTGTATATGCAATCCCAGGGCTGTCTTGCATAGCTTTTCCTGTGTGGCTATCTCCAGACATTCATCTGATGCCTTTTCAGCTTTCTTTGTAGCTGCCTCGATGTCTTGGTACCCTTCAGTTTCTCTTTTGGCAGGGGTGGGGGGGAGATGTGCAGGTTTTCCCTAACTCACTGCAACTTCTCTGCATTATTTTTGCCTGAAGGTGTTTTGAGCCATTTCACACACCCTGTTTATCTTTAAAACTGGTGTTTTCTCCCCATTAGAGCAAGGAAAACGAGGTGAATGATGACTTTATCCAAAGTACTGTACCTTGGAAGCTGTACTGAGCTGAACAGGTACTCTCTTTATTGCCTCACTCTAGCGAAGAGGTTTGTTACAGTATGTTCTAAGGTTGTGTTGTGAAAGGGTATTTACCTGCCCATCGTACATGTAACCAGGGAGGGCACTGACCTGTACAGACCCACCCAGCGCCAGTAACGAGCTTGCTGCTCCTTCCCATGAGGGCTGATGGTGAGGAGCAACCCTCCCTCTCCCCTGCTGCCAGCAGCGATCAGGACGGCACCGGTGGTGG
>NW_009936342.1:0-14730 GCF_000696875.1 Nestor notabilis | reverse complement strand
CAGCCTGGCTCCAGAGCAGAGCTGCTCCTAAATAAGTTCTAACCCCCTTCTCCAGTCCCTTGCCTGTCTGTGCTGCACCCTGCATAGAGCAGCAGCACATGCCAATGCAGAGGAGACCTGGCCCGTCAGTGGGACTTGGGCTACTCCAAGAAGTCCCTGTTCCTTGATGCTGCAGTGACTTTGTCTCTGTGCTTTGCCACCTTTCCCGGACAACTATCCAATCTGTGGCAGTCCCCAGAAGCTGGCAGGTTAATTGAGCAGAAAGGATGCTGTACCATGTCACTCATCGGCACTTGGAAGCTGGAGGCACAATGTGAATTGTGTTCATGTTCCTTCATCCGGAGATATGCATCTCTTATTAGATTAATTTTTTCTTAATATATGCAGAATATATAGTGGGAACAGCATTAATTCCTGCTAATGGCTGCGAGATCCACCGAGAATTAACTGCATTCTTTGTAAATTAGTGAGGAAGCAGATAAACACAATTATTAAAGAAGCAAGAAAGGTACTTTTGCAACAGCACTACATGTTGCTCATTTATCTGACGAGTGTTCTTTACTTTTAATTATATTTCATCACTTGCTAGCAAACGCTCTGCTGACAGATATCATAATAATCCCAGGTATTTGAGACCTCACTTTGGCATTTGTTAAACCTTAGTTTGGAAGGGGTGAGAAGCAGTGGGGGAGCTCAGGTATCCCCTAGAGGCTGTGATTTTGGGGGGCCCCATGGGAATTGCCACTTGAGTCACACCTTTTTCTGTGACTGATGTCTGGTGTCCTCAATGTAAGAAGAAAACGGAGCTGTTGGAGCAATTCCAGAGGCCGTGAGGATGATCAGGGGCTGAAGCACCCCCTTATGAAGACAGGCTGAGAAAGCTGGGGCTGTTCAGCCTGGAGAAGAGAAGCTGCGTGGAGACCTCAGAGCAGCTTCCAGGGTCTGAAGGGGGCTACAAGGGTACTGGCAAGGAACCTTCATCAGGGACTGTAGAGATAGGACAAGGGGTGATGGGTTCAAACTAAAACAAGGGAAGTTCAAGTTGGATATAAGCAAGAAGTTGTTCCCTATGAGGGTGCTGAGGTGCTGGCACAGGGTGCCCAGAGAAGCTGTGGCTGCCCCATCCCTGGCAGTGTTCAAGGCCAGGTTGGACACAGGGGCTTGGAGCAACCTGCTCTAGTGGAAGGTGTCCCTGCCTGTGGCAGGGGGTTGGAACTGGATGAGCTTTAAGGTCCCTTCCAACACAAATCAGTCTGGGATTCTATGATATTGTGCTGCTCCATCTGTTGGGGTCACCTGGCCAGCAGGCTGGCTTTCCTTTTGGATGCTACAATGAATACAGTGCATTTTTTTCAGGCAAGAGAAGGCACCAGCTTGGGCAGAAGCTGTGGAGGTGTTCATGGCCTCTGCTGGGCAGTGGGTGAAGCATGGACATGATAAAAGTGGCTCCAGAAAAAGATGGATCAGTGTGGTAGGAAGTCTGGATAAACCCCCATGAAATGTTCCCATAGGCAGCAGTGTCTGTCCCCAGAGCAGGAGGAATTATGTGCAGGGTGAGGAAGACTCAGGATCTCATGGGACTGGGTGTCCCTGCTCAGGCGTGTGTGGGTGCAAGGTGCAAATCCGCAGGGGTCTGATTAAGAGGAACACCCAAGAGACCTTCTCTGCTGTAAGATGGGAAGCTCTGGAAGGAGGAGAGGTAGGGCAGGGACATGTTCCTCAGTACTATCCAGCAAAACAGGCATGGTCAAGCTGCTGTAACTGATGATTTCAGTGAAACCAACCCGAAACTGAGCCTTGGAGGACTTTATTGCTCTTCTCTTTCATTCGAGAACGTATTGGGGCCACACACAGTCTCTTTGTGGTCCTCCTTGATATTGGGTTGATTCCCATTTGCCCTTCGCCTGGCAGTGCACCCCTGGCTGGGATGTGGCCACAGGGCAGCTCTGTTGGCATTGGGATGCTCCTCACCCCAGATGGTCAGGTTTTGGGCTTTGTTCTGAATACAGAGCAGAGAGGAATGGTGCATGAATGGTAGCTTGCTGGTTTCGAGGGACTTGCCTTTATCCCTGCAAGCTGCTTTGTCTGTTGGCACAACCCTGGGCTCTCAACGTGCAATGCATGGTGGTCCGTGCTCATGAGACATCGCCTGTGCTGGGAGAGACTTACTGTGGATGTGGTGACCTTTTTTATTTGAAAGCAAGGCTGGTTGTTTCTTAAGACAAGTGAATTTTGGCTCTCCTTTGGGATACAGCTAAAATGCAGTGCAGGTGCTGGGTTTAAATGAGCTGAGCAGGGTGAACATGTGGAAGGGTCTGTAGCAGGCTGGGCAGGGAGGAGGGATGGGGCTCGGTAAGCGAAACTCCTTGGGAGAATGCAAAAGCTGCTGTTGGTGTCTTTGCTTTGTGCTCAGCCAGACTGCCCGTGTTAGGGAAACATGAGGGTGAATGCACAAGAACTTCTGTGTTTTAAACCCCTATCTCTCCCAGGGCAAGGTCTGTGTTGGTGGGTCAGCCAATGTAGGTGATCTATTTAGCACGTATTGAAACCACAGTTTATGCCATCTGTGCTCAGGCTTTACAAAGAGCTGGCAATCAGGTGCTTAATACCATCACCTCCAGCCCTCCTCTTGCAGTTCCCTGCAAATAAATGCCTTTTTTTAACATCCTAAAAATGGCTTAGGAGTCATTTGGAATTGTTATCCTAGCGAGATATGCAGCTTGGGATATACAAGCATGTTCGCTATGATTGAGGGTTGTGTGTTTTGATGCTTGCATGCAGCCAATGCCTGGGAGACTATTCAAATAAACATTTACCGGAACATCACATTGCATGTCTGAATGGCACAGAAAGGCTGACTGGCAGGTTCACTCCTCCTTTTTGTTTCCATTCTTGGATGAAACAGCACAAGAAAACTCAGTGTGGCTTAAGGAATATAAAATTATATGGAAATGGGACTTGTTTATTTTTCTCTAACACGGGAGAGTCAGAGACTTTAAAGTTATGGTTCCCACAGCAACTGTAACTCTCATCTCTTGAGCGTGTGTTATACTTTACAGGACTGTATATGCTATTAAATTTATGCCCTGTATGTGTATGTGCAGCACGGCAAGCGGAGTGGCTGTGTGTGATGGATCTGCATGGGCCTGATGGAGCTACTCTCTGGGAAGCCTTCCTTCTAAACCCCCTGAACCCCCTTTTAGCTTGCACCGGTAGAAGCCCATTCAGAGAGGGTGGTTCATGGGTGCTGTCAGCTCTGGGCAGGGTTAGATGACATGGTTATGGTAACAGAAGATGATGCTCCATCATCGCTGGAGCTTGGTGCTGTTTTAAAAGCCATGGAAAGAGGGGAATAACTGACATAACATAGTTCTCTTTGGGCCACAATTCAAGCAGTCATCCCTGCTCAGCAGAGCACTGAGGCATGTGCTATAGTCTCAGGGACTGTGATGGGAATTAAACACATATTTAGAGCTAAGCGTGTGGTTAAGCACCTTGGCGAAGTAGTGCTCGAATGGGGATTTGAAGCGTACAGGGAGAAATGCTGTATATTTTTGGTAGATTTACCCTGTATCATTGCTATTTCTTATGGAGAAGTGGGGTTGAGTAGTTTGTTGATCAGGACTGGATCCACATCTCTTTGGAGTCTGTGTGTGTATACATATATGTATTTCATGCTGGTGTTCATCTCTTCTGTGTTAGCCTTCATGCTGCCTGTCCTTGGCCTCATCCTCATGCTCTGCCTCAGTTTCCCTGCCTGATTTAGGGGGCCTACAAGAATGCTGGGAATGGACTCTTCGTTAGGGACACTAGTGGTAGGACAAGGGGTTATGGCTTTAAACTTAAACAGGGGAACTTTAGGTTAGATATAAGGAAGAAGTTCTTCACAGTGAGGGTGGTGAAGCACTGGAATAGGTTGCCCAAGGAAGTTGTGAATGCTCCAACCCTGGAGGTGTTCAAGGCCAGGCTGGACAGAGCCTTGGGCAACATAGTTTAGTGTGTGGGGTCCCTGCTCATGGTGGGGGGAGTTGGAACTAGATGATCTTAAGGTCCTTTCCAACCCAAACCATCCTATGATTCTCACCTGCCCACAAGCTCATTTCCTGACCCTGCAGCACATGGTTATGGGCTGTCAGAGGGTGGTTGTGATTCATGGATGGGGGGTGGGCAATGTCTCCTCCAGACAAAAGCTGCCTAATCTCAGGAAGGGCAGTGGGCAGGACCCTGTGTCCCTGAGGCATGCCAGCACTGCTCTGCATTTTAGGCAGGTGACCTCCAGTGACTGAGATGTCCCAGCTTTCCCAGAAATGTCATGGTTTTTGCCATTATATTTTTGCAACCCTAGAGCAGCCTTCCAATAGCTAAAGAGGCTACAAGAAACCTGGAGAGGGGCTTTGGATAAGGACGTGTAGAGACAGGACAAGGGGGAATGGGTTCAAACTCCAACAGGGGAGATTGAGATGAGCTCTGAGGCAGAAGCTCTTCCCTGGGAGGGTGCTGAGGCGCTGGCACAGGGTGCCCAGAGAAGCTGTGGCTGCCCCATCCCTGGCAGTGTTCAAGGTCAAGTTGGACACAGGGGCTTGGAGCAACCTGCTCTAGTGGAAGGTGCCCCTGTCCGTGGCAGGGGGTTGGGACTGGATGAGCTTTAAGGTCCCTTCCAACACAAACTATTCTATGATGATCTTTAGATGATCCTTGTTGCAAGTCAAGCTCCCAATTTTTCACGCCATCCACACAGGAAGAGAGTAAGCATCTTTACATCCCTGATTTGCATTGTCACAACCCTTCTGCATCAGAGGCTGTGTGAGGACTGGGTGGGCTTGGTCAGGTCTGTGCCTGCAGGAACATCTCCTGAAGCAGGATCCAGCACCTTCCCCAACTCCAGGTTCTATCCATGAGCCCTGCTTTCCTCTTGTAGGAAATGTGACTGCTTCTTGCAAAGCCTATTCCCAAAGCCCTGGCTGGTGTTGTCCCTACTCTAGGAAAGAGCACATTAGAACACCCTCTCCCCAGCTTCCCTGTTCCTTTAAAGCCAGAGGGATTGTGTGCTGCCTGTGAGTATGTCCTGCACCCCAGGAGCGTGAGGAAGCAGCAGGGTGCAGAGGAGGTCGGGATAAATGGCACTGCGTAGGAGAGGGAAGGCAGAGATCAGCCTTATTTTTCATTGTTAATGATGGGAAAGAAGGTGCAAACAACATCTTAATTCAGGTTTGCAGAAGAAATACTTAAACTGAGAGAGGCAGCAAAGAGAAAGAAGGCATAAGGTAAAGGAGCCCTACTGAGAAACTGGAGGTTTGATCTGGAAAGGGAAGCAGCAGATACCATGCAGCCCAACATGTTAAATGGGCTATTTTTCTTCCAAAGTGGGGTCTGGTCTGGCAAAGGGACCTGCTGGTGAAGCTGGGAGGAAGAGGATGGACAGGCCTGGGCTGCTCAGACTCCAATTGGTGTCATCTTAAAGGCTGGGCCAGATGATCCTTGAGGTCCCTTCCAACCTGGATTCTATGATTCTCTGAGTTTGGCTGCAGCAGCGGGTTCAGAGGAGAGGATTAGCTGTGATTCACGGACACTGCTGTACCAGCCAATGTGGGTGATCTCAGCTCTGCTTCTGGTTGTGGTTTGTCCTGGGATGTGGCTCTGGAGGATCGATGCCCAGGAGCCAGCCTCTGCCTGGTGAAATGGCATTTATCGGGTGTCTGTGCTGCCATTGGCCATCACTTTTAGTTAAATAAATTAGAAATGTGTTAGCTCCAATTATGGCATGGCTAAAACCTAATGCAAATGTTTGCTACGCCTGCTCGGTGAGAGCTGCTTTATTATAGCCCTTGGCAATGGCAGAGAAGAGCCAGGAGAGGTTTGTATCCTGAGCTGTGGAGCTTTGAGGTTTGGTCCACACTGGTAGCATCTCCCCCTTTGCTGTACTGTTGGGTGATGTCTTGCCTGCCTGTTGTGTGCAGGGTTTGGTGGCTCTTTCTGCATCTGGGTTGACCTGGGAAGGGATGAAATGCTTGGAAGAGAAGTATGGAAAAGACAAAATTAGCAGAGTGGAAGAAGAGGAGGGACTCTGGGGTCACTGCTCTGCCCTCAGGTGCTGTATAGGGCGCAAGAACACCCTGAAGCCTTCATTTCTCATTTGAAATAAAGCATAACTTCTGTAAGGGCATCCAGGCTTGATTTAAAAATAAGTAATAAGAAAGAAATTTGACAGTGATGGATAATCCACTCCTACCCTTGGTCAATTGTCCTCGTGTTTAATTACCTTCACAGCCAAAAAAGAAAGAAAGGGAGAAATACAGCGTGAAGAGCTCCTAAAGGCTCTGTGATTATTGATGATACCTGTTTGCTTACCATGGTTCGCCTGCTGGGATGACACAGGGTGATGTGATGCTCCAGCACCTGGGTCCTACTCTCCCCAGGTCTCTGTGGGGTGCAATGGGGTGGTCTTTGTGCAGGATGTGTGCTGGGCAGAGCCTGCATCTCCCAAGGGATTGTCTTTAGAGCAATGGTCCTGAGCTGCGAGAGCCCCGTCGCACTCCAATGTGGGTAGGATGGGGCTGGTGGTCAGCACAATGTGGGATGATAACTGGGTTTGGATGTCGAATGGGAGCCACAGTGGTTTCAAGTAGGAAAAGAGGTAGGGTCATTTATTCCTTGTATTGATGTTCAGAGGAGGCAGCAGAAAGGGTCAGGGCTGGGTGCAATGCTGCGCTATTTGGCACTGGTTCTGCTTTGCCCTGTAGAAGGGATGCTTTGGTATAATGGGTCTACCCAGCCCAAACCATGTCCTCCTCCAGCCTGGGACCTTCTGTGACTTTCTGGTGTGGTGGTGATCAGACCTTTAGGGTTTGCTTTCCGAAGGCTTTCCTGGGTTGTGTTGCTGTGGGTGTGCTATGTTTGACTGCAAAGCTGCAGGGCTGGAGGAGGCATCACATCCACCTCACTGTGGGGAGCAGAGATGACCAGGAAGAGTCAGGAAAGACCAGACCCTGGTTGCAAGGACATTTGTTCAGACCCCATAGGAGATGATGGATGACTCCATCATCTTTCACCGCTTAGGTAGGGAAGGGTGATGGCTTGTCTTTGTGCATCTTCTTGATGCTCGGATATTGTCCAGTATCTCGGACAGATACCCAAACAGTGATCACCCTCCAGGTCAGCAGCTTGGCAGCCTTCATAGTTCATATGAGTGCCCAGTTTCTTGGGCTTTGAGGTGGCTTCTTCTATCAGTTTTCTTTCTGTGCTTCAAGTAAGTCCCAGCCTCACCACTTCCCAGCTTCAGGTGGGGTTTGCTCCAGTGCCTCAAGCCCTACAGTTCTGCACACGCAGATCTTGTCCCCACCAGCCTTTTTCTCCTCCATCCTCCTCCTCCTCCCATCCCTCCTCACCCCCTGTGGGCCTCAGCTACCCGGCGGCTCCCTCTTGGCCACGCAGGGCACGCAGGAGCGCGGTGGGAAGGACATTATGTGGGAGAATATGCATGTTCACAACTCGGAGGATTAAAGGCCCGTGTTCTTATCACTGCAGAACAGAGTATTATAAATCCAGCCTTAGAATACCAAATCCCTGCGCGGCTCGGCCATTGTTTGGGAATATTAAAAAGCTCAGAGACAGAAATAATCAGTTTCCGAATGACACATTGTCAAATAAAACATTTCTCATATTATCCATTCCTTCCCCTTTCTCTCTCCCGCTCCCTCAGCTGGATAATTTAACATGAAAAATAGATTTAAGTGAGGCTGGTTTGAATGCCTCCTACCTTTAGCTCTTGTTGTTTTTTTCCCCCTTTTCCTAGGAAGCATTCCCGGCGTGTGTGGCTGCTTAAACATACAGCTGGTACCACGGGGTCAGGGACAAAAGGAGCGTGTTGAAAGCGAGCTGCCCGCAATGAGCCTGTGAGTGCTCACCCAGGGGGTGGCACAGGCACCCCCAACCTTTCCCACGCACAGAGGGGGCCATCATCTTGGTGGCTGATAGAGCAAAGATCCCTGGCTCATCCCCAATGGATGCAGGAGATGTGGCTGCATCAGCTTCCTTGAGCCGACACTGTCATTCCCAGGCAGCCAGGGGAACGGCACATTAATAACCTCTGTGCCTTTATGCCTTCTCCCGATTCCTCCCAAGCAGACACATCTTTAATTGAACGTGCTGACATGTTTATCTGCTCCTCGCTGTTCCCTGGGGGCAGACGCAAGGTGAGCCCAGCCAGGCAGCTCCTGCACTGCTGTGGATGCCTGGATCCTTTCCCTGGGTCCACCTGGGAAAGCTGCTCCTTGTGCAAGGCTTCTGCAGACATCCCTGACCTTTTCCAAGCATCTGGGTTGTCTCTGGTTGTGCTTTTCCAGGGAGGGCAAGCTCCGCTGTGCCTGTAGGTGTGGAGTGTTCTACCCTGCTCTGCACTTCAGCCACTTCACAGTTGCAGAGCATCCAGGCATGAGCTGCATCCAGCCAGGGGGCTTGGTGGTGAGGCTTTGGAGAAGGCTTTTCCCGGTAACTACGCCTATGATAATATAACAATAACTATGTCTATGAGTGGTGTTCTGAAATCCTTCTGTAATGTGAAGGCCTCACTTTGCAGGAAGGATGCTAACATGCAAGCTGGATGGGATCTTACAATGTGGTTGGTGACATTGAAGTTTGTGGCCCTGCTGTGCCCTTGTCACTGAGCCTCCTTCCTGGAGGGTCTGCTGTGCCATGGTTTCTCTCCTGCAAACTGGACTTCCAAGGAAATGGCCACAGTTTGGTGCCAGCAGGTACGGGAGGTTCATGCTGGGAAGCTCCTGTGCTCTGGGCTCTCTGTGCATCAGGCACTGCACAGACCCAAGGAAATGCATGTCTGCTCTTCCAGCTTGAGGTGTCCGGACTGGTTCTTGCTTCTGAGCATAGAAGATCATGAAGGGTCCTCATCCCATGGTCCTTTAAGTCTTCTGTTACTGCAGGGCTTGAAACCATTCTGCTCACTGACCCCAGCCCTTCTCCAACGCAGACATCCCTGAGCATCTCTTGGATGCTAAAATGTCTCTCCTGATGGTAAAATGCACTGGGGAAGTCATCTGAGTAATGTCCTCCTGAATCCCCAAGCCCTGCTCCCATTAGTTACTATCAGGGGGCAGAAGAGGGGGTCTTGATGTGGGAGAGGCTGGGCTACTCTATGTAGCAGGTTGTTGCGTGGGGTGGTCCAGAGAAGCATCTTTCCTCTGCTTTTGCTCCCAAGGCCTCTCCCTCAGTTTAACTCACCCTGTGAGCTGCAGTTTTCAGTGCCACCTTACAGATGAGCCTGTTTGAACCCTGAGTACCGCTCTGTGCTTCACATCCAACGCAGAGGAAACATTTGCACCTCTCCCCTTTGCTTTTGCTCACTGTAAAGTTCTGGGCTGCAGCACCCTCTTTTCCCACCCTGGTGTTCCAGGTTGTGCTGCAAAGCCCTGAGGGCTCCCGCTGCTCCTGATTTACGTGTCCTGCTTTTCTTCTCTGCCTCGGGATAGAATCACTCCAACTCTGTGGAGATGAAGAGGTTGGAGGCTGGTACATGCACAGCTCCTGCCTGCGCAGGCTGAGGTGGCTGAATTTAACCTCCAGGGCAGCCAGAGGAAGGGCTGGCTCCCTTTGGTGCTTCTTAGCCTGGCTCCCTTGGGAGGAGAGGCCACTTCCATGGATCTATTATAGATATTTAGGAAGTTGGGTGTTTTTTGTTAAAGAGGTTTTTGGGTTGGTTTGTTTGTAATGTAATTGGGGGCTGTATTGGATAGAATTTGGATGTGGGGGAAGAGGAGCACTTTGCAGAGAAGGTTTTGGTCTGGAATAAGATGTGCTGTACCCCCAGGTCTGCAGGTGAAGTCTTGTTGAAACCCAAGACACATCACAGCCAGAGGTGCTGGAGCTGGGGTCACTGCGCCCAGTGGTTGCACCATCGTTTGGTTGTGTCTCTGCTGGGGTTTTACAGCTCCTGGGTTGGTGGCTGGGTTGTTTTAATGAGGTTTTTTCCTCCTAAGTGGTGGGATGCAATTGCCTCCTTGTCCATGTCCCCATGCACGGTGGCAGGGAGCGCTTGACCACCTCAGGCCCCTGTGTCCCCCCCAAGCTGGGGGAACCCAAGGGGTGTGTGGTAAGAACAAAGACCCTGGGAGAGCGGGCAGAGCTGAGCCAGGGTGTGACTGTGCTGTTCCCTACTCAAAGCCACTTCTGGCACCCTGCTCACCTGCCCGGGATATCTCACCCAGGGGTGGCTGATCCATGAACCCACCTGTGTGTGGTACATGGAGCGCTGATGAAAGGGTGCTCTGGGGGTGGAAGACAAAAGGGTCTATGGATGCTGGATGCAGCATCTCCTGACCCATCGCTGATCCTTCTGTATCTCCTGACCCATCGCTGTGTCCTGTGTGTTCCCCACTCCTGACACATGCCGTTTGCTCTCTGCAGGGTGGGCTGATTGCGCTGCTGCTGCTCCTCCTGGTCTTCATGGTGGCTCTGTATGCCCAGCGGCGCTGGCACAAGCGCCGCCGCATCCCGCAGAAGAGCGCCAGCACAGAGGCCACGCACGAGATCCACTACATCCCCTCGGTGCTGCTGGGCCCCCAGGCCCGTGAGAGCTTCCGCAACTCACGCCTCCAGGCCCACAACTCGGTCATTGGGGTGCCCATCCGCGAGACCCCCATCCTGGATGACTACGAGGATGAGGAAGAGGAGGAAACACCGCGGCGGGCAGAGCCCAGCACCAGGGAGGATGAGTTTGGCAGCCAAGTGACACGGACGTTGGAGAGCCTGGGCCGGGGTGGGGATGAGAAGCCTGACTACGAGAAGAAAGGTTTGTGGCTTTTCTGTCTCCTCTGTCCTTCTCCACATCCCCTGCCAGGGTGTCTGACCTGTGTGGTGTCACCTAGAGAGGATGGCTCATCCCCAGATAGCCCCGCGGCTGGTGCTTGGCTCTCCAGGTTTTGGTCCTTAGCTGTCATCTAGAAGGTGTTTTGCAGACCTTGTCCTGGAGCTGCCCTTCCTGAAGTGGGAATCACTTCTGGATGGTGACGGGGAACCTGAGTCATGGTTGCTGTGAGACTTCAGTTGTCATTGCCAGACCCAAGGACCAGGTCCCTGGTCTAGCATCTCTTCCTGACTGTGCTTTGCTGGTGGCTCAGGTGCTACTTAGGGGTATGTGAGCTGTGTGCTTGGAAGCTCCATGGAGATGTGGATTTGTGGGATTTGACCTGTTCCCTTTGTCAACATCCCCTTCCAAAACCAGTCTCCTGTTCCCAACATGAGCCTTCACAGTGTGACGATTTGGGAGGCTGATGGCTCTGCTTTCAGGCTTGGTGGTGTGTCTGCTCCTAGCAATGGCAGAGACCACTGTGAACCCCCCATTGGGTTTGGGGATGCTGGGTGGGGAAGCAGAGCTGGCATTTTCCTGGGGAGAGGAGGACAAGAGTCCAGGGAGGAGTCACTGCTGCTGCTGCAGTGCTGGAACTCCTGTCTCGTTAACAGGATGGGAATGCTGGGATTCATGCTGTGGTTACGTGCTAGCACATGGGCATCCATCAGGCCTGTCTTTACTCTTTAGGTGGCAGGAATGTTCATTGCTTTGCTTGGAGCAGGACATCTATTCTATGGAGTGAATGTGCCTGCGCCAGGGCCTCGCCAGCCGGCTGAGCCGTGCTCCTCAGGGAGCTGCTCCACGAAGCTGTATTTTCTGCTCCTGGCAAAGCATCCCCGTGCTTTATTCTCTGAGCAATCAGACAAACGATCCTGTACTCGCCCACAAACAAAGTCATCAGGGCTGGAGATTAAAGGCTGGAGCACAGGAGCCCTGAGTCGAGTTGGAAACGGCAGAGCAGACAATTCTCATTGCGGGGAGGAGTGCGGAGCTGAATCTGTGTGGATCTAACGGATGGACACAGAGTGTGAACCACTTCCCACCCATGGTGTTTGACATGGCAGGTAGGATGTTATATAGCATCAGTAGGTCAGATTAGAAAGAAGCCTATACAATTCCATAAGTGTAGGTTCTGGCTGCTGCCTCTCCCTGTGGTGCTGACTGCTTGTAAGGTACAATATAGGATAATGCTGCTGTTGTAAGGGATAAATCCCCTGATAGTAGGCATAGAAAGCAAGGCTGGGGTGCCCGTTCTTGAGTAGGGGAGGTGCTGCTGATGCTTTTTGCCTTCCCTGAAGGTGCTGGGCTGAGATTTGGAGGAAATTTGGTCCTTTGGGGTTCCCCTCCCCAAAGCTCTGCCCAGCTCAGAAAGAAAGTAGTGGCAAGATCTCTCTGTGTAAAGCAGTCCAACATCGATTGGACCAAAGGTTGGACACAATAGGACAGACAGACATTGCCCTCTGTAGTTGCAGTGTACATGAAGGCACCCGTTGCTGGCTGTGCCAGGTATGTGGGAGCAGAGGGATGTCCCCATGGACAGGGCTTGGACTCCTGCAGCTATCAGCCTCCTCCTGGGAGGGGAGAAGAGACCAAGCCGTGGGTGACAGATGCTGGTGGTGTCTCTTCATGTGCTATTGGAAGGCCATCACGAGCTCTAGGAGGAGGCCAGTGCGAGAGCCTCTAAGAAGCCTATGTAAAAGACTGGCTGCTCTTTCTTTACTTGTTCTCTTAACTGCAAATATATGAAATTGATGTTTCCAAACCATGTTGTTCTGCACTTGGAGAACTGTTGCATGAGGGCCAGGCAGGGTCTGGGTGCAGGTGTGTGGGCTGGAGGGACCATGGGCTGCACGGGTAAAACTGTGTGACTTAGGAGAGATGTTTCTCCTGCGTGGAGAAGAGCAGCGCTTTCCCCAGAGTGTTTTGGCTAATGCACACTTGATTGCCTGCATCTTTAAAGTCTGTCTCTCAGAAGCTTCAACACCCACCTCTGCTTATAGAAATGTCATTAGAAGCCATTTAATGCTGTTCACCTGCAATGCACCGCAAAATGCATTTGGATAAACAAAAGCAAAGTACATTAGTGCTAATTGCTGAGTGATTCCAGCAGGAGTGAGGAAGGGATGTGCCGGCTCTTGAGTGATGCTGGACCAATCCTCCCTTTGTCCCATGAATGTCTGGGATGCCCATAAGGCAGCCACGGTGGCAGTGCTGGGGGACAGGGATGGGGACAGGGACTCTTCTTGGCTTCACAGAGGAGACAGCAGCTCTGAGCAGCACAGCCAGGGAGAGCCCAGATGATGTGTCATGTCTGGAAAGCAAGTCCCTGCACTTGCAATGGTCTTAAGTGGTGGCTGAGGTTGTGTTTCTTCCACCCTTGAGGTGCTTTTTACTCTTTCCTTTTTTAAAATGAGGTTATGATGATGGTTATTGTTGCTCAGACCAACACAGAGGTACCCAGGGGTCAACCTGCCATCCTCAAGTGCTGATCTGAGCATCCCTGTTGGCATCCCTCTTTGCGTAAGGCTGTCTGTTGGCCTTCAGGGATGTTTCCCCAACCCTCTGCTCAGTGAAAATGAACAAATGAAAGCCTTCATATATTGTAACTGAGCTACCTTTTTTATTCTTTCATATTCTCTTCTTTGTTTTGCTTTTCTATAAATTATTTAGAGTGATATGAGTGGGGAAGACAGCAGTAACTGCATTTCAGTCCTCTTCAAAACATAATAGTAAACAAGATCTAGGGCAGAATATTAAACTATCTGAGGGCTTCAAGAATTGGCAATAAAGAACTTATACTGACTGAAAAATCCCCCCAAGCCAGGGCTGCAGGCTGTCTGCAGGGCCAGAGCTACCCCAGGCTCAGAGATGTGTTCACAAATGCTCCCATCAGTGCAGCTCGTGATGCTGTTGAGCTTTGCATCTTGGATCGAGGCAGGATTGTGCCTTGCCTGGACTGATCCTGCCAAGCCCTGCCAGTTCACTGTCTGTTTCTTCCTAGATGGGCATTTTCCCCTTTTGGAGGAGGCTTTGCTCTAGGAGTCAAGTTATGGAATGTGCTAATAATGTTATTCCTTTGCTGAAGCTGGTTGGAGCCTGGATTGCTGAGGATGAGGTGGCTGGAGTTCAGATGTAGGATTTTAGACTAGAAACATAAATATACATGCTGGGGGCTTTGCACTCTAACCTGGTTTGCACATCCATGGGAAATGCAGGGATTTGGGAGGCGGTGGATGTGCTGCGCACACAGGCACTGTGACTGCTCAGGAGCAGCAGACGCAGCCAGGATTCCCATGGGGATGCGGCAGGTGGGGTGGAGGAACTGCAGTTGGTGTGAGCAGACACCACGTACCTGGAGATCCCCAGGGGCTGGAAATCAGCTCTGCTCAGGCACAGTTTTACAGGTGGATGGAGGATGGATGCTGGAGCATGGCACTGGCTGGAGGACAGGGTCAACCTTCCCCCAGTGCATGGCTGGAGCTGCCAGGTTTCAGCGTGGTCACTGGGGCTGGGTGATGAGCTGTGCCCGCATCCCACAGAGTCCATCAGTGCCCAAGGGGAAAGCTCGTCTTGCTGCTCTTGCAGCTTTGTGATAAGGCATCAGCTGGGACTTGTCAGCGGGCTCCAAATGGTCTCATCGCTGGGGCTGTCACTAGAGGCTCTTTCAAGTGTCACTTCCCAGCATTAATTACCAGGGATGGCAAATTACCAGGGAGGGCAAATCCGATGAAGATGGAGTGTTTCGGCTCGTCCTCCTGCCTGCGCTGCTGCTCTCCCTGTGTGCGGGCAGTGATTGGTTCGCAGGTGCCAGGTTGTTCTGGTGGTGGGCACTTCCCATCGCTTGAGATTTGTGCCCTCACCCCCCACCC
>NW_009936341.1:12830-17213 GCF_000696875.1 Nestor notabilis | reverse complement strand
GTGGTACTCAAGCTCAAAGTGGCTGAAGGAGAGCAGGATGGAGGAGCCCTCGGCCACCACGATCAGCCACGTGCACTCTGTCTCGTAGGGGTACAGTCCTGGGAAGTTGGGGCTGGAGAAATTGCCAGAGGGTGCCGAAAGGACCCCCCCACATTTGATGCCTGGAGGACACAGAGGTGGATGTGATGTCCCCTTTCCAGGGGAAGCCTGAAAGAAGGGAGATGGGGTGCACAGCACTGGCTCCATCCCACCACCAGCACCCTGCAGATCTCCACTGGGCTCAGCCACCCCTTCTCCCATGTGTCCCCCCGTCTCCTTTCATCCCTCCACATAACCATGCCCTTGAGCTTGTCCTGCTAACAGCATCCTCTCTACTTACTGCTGGGAAAAAGAAAGTAGGGAGTGAGTTTTAAAGGCTCAGTGGTTCCAGGCTTGCTGGTGCCCCATCTGCCCACCCCTTCAGCTTTGTGCCTCCCGCTGATGATGCTCCCTCCATATCATGGCAGTATCGATGAATTCAAGCTGGGAGGAATAAGGGGTGAAGGGCTCGATGCACTCAACAATGAGTTATGCATGTAGGGATCGATTTAATAATGAAATCTTTATCCTGAGACATGGTTATTACAAAATAAGGCGGGGAGGGGATGGCTGCCACCTGCCCCTGGGTCTGATTAGGGTTGAGGTGAAGAGGCTGCTATTGCGGGCACATACATCATGTCTGTGAGGGATGCGGACCCCGCGTAGCCCTCAGGAGACATGTGCAGGTTCCCAAGCAGGGCTGGGCCTCGCTGCCATTAATCTGGGCCAAGTATATTGCAAATCAATAGGGAGACAGTGTGCATTGCTTTTCATCACGCCCACTGTGCAACGACCTGCCAGCAAGGGGGGTCCTGCGGGTGCCTGGGATGCAGCACCACTGTAAATGGGTAAAGGCGGCGTGTTTCCACAAGCAGCAAAGCTGGCCAGATCTAAAATCATCTTGCTAATTACTGGGGATAGGCAATAAAGTCACACGGGGCTGGTACTAGAGGAATAATGTTATTGAAATAACCCTGTCCTGCGTCCCAGGGTGATTCATCCAGGTAAGGCGAGAGGTTCATTTCATGCATGGCAACATACACATACATACATACACTCATATACATGCATATATATGTGTGTTATAAGGGCATGTAGTGAAAGGACAAGGGAGAATGGCTTTAAGCTGAGAGAAGGGAGATTGAGATGAGCTCTGAGGCAGAAGCTCTTCCCTGTGAGGGTGCTGAGGCGCTGGCACAGGGTGCCCAGAGAAGCTGTGGCTGCCCCATCCCTGGCAGTGTTCAAGGCCAGGTTGGACACAGGGGCTTGGAGCAACCTGCTCTAGTGGAAGGTGTCCCTGCCCATGGCAGGGGTTGGAACTGGATGAGCTTTAAGGTCCCTTCCAACCCAAACCATTCTATGATTCTACATTTATACAGGCATATACAACCCCAGAAGTTAAGAAACCCTTCAGCAAAGCACCTGTACACCACAGAAGGACAACCCCTACCTGCAATCTTCAGTAAAACAAGTGTGAAGCAGAAAACCAAGCACGGAGTGGTGCCCCACACTTGCTATATCACACATGGTGACTGCAGATCCCGGCTCCTTTCCCCAGGCCACCGGGACCCGCTCACACCCAGATCCACTGCAGCACCCACAAACAGCCTTCTCCTCCCTGGGTACCACGGATGCCCATGCAGGGCCTGGGTTCCCACTAGGAGCTGGGATTGGGCTCTTACCTCTGCCTGGTGCATCCCCGAGAGCCCCACACAGCACAGCCAATGCTGCCAGGCAGCCTGCCCCCATGCACCCCATCCTGCAGCAGGTAAATCTCCCCTCAGCAGCACCCGAGCATCCTTTTGGAGCTGTCTATCTGGGAGGGAAATAAATAACTAACTACATAAAAAAGCAGGAGGACTGTAGAATTAATAACGGAATGAATAATTCATCGCTTGTTTGAATTAAGAGCGGCAAGGCAACTTGATCTATTCCTCCCTTCCTTCACTCAGTTTTAATGATCTGGATCAAATGTCCCAAGGATTTACACTATACCAGATACCTTGTCAATACACTATATTTAGAAGAGATATTAATGTTTCAGATATGGCGTATAACGGCAATAAGTCTGGGCTGACAATATGCCCTTAAGGGGCTATGAAGATAATTTAGTTCACCAGTCAAGCCACTGAACCAAAATGGGAATTTCAGACTTGCCCTGGAAAAGCACCTCAGGAATTAACATGATTTATGCTATGGCACCCACTGCACAAAGCCAACGGGTGGTAAACGCTGGAGAAACAGGGAATGGGATTTAAACACAGCCACGTCTCCACGCCAGCTGCCAGGTCGGCATCCCTGCAGCAGGAGTCTGGGCTCAGCGGGATGCTCAGCCCGGGAAAGCGGCAGTCGTGAGCACTAAAGATAGCAAATCCCACCTCCCCTGAGGAACATTAGAGATGAATTGTGACTCATGGGCAAAAAACATCGATTATTACAGAGCCTGCCACAGCCTTGGAGAATTACCAGGTTCTTCCATGCCGGCTCACACTCAGGCTCTCGGATGCACCCGGCTGAAGGTACTCAAACCTTTGTGTTCGGTAGGAAAGATGTGCCACGTTAACTGGAAAACCCCAAATCCAGCAGCAGTTCAGTTCCTTCCCACCTGCCCACGAGGGAAAAGACTTTTCCTGCTGCCATATCCCACACGCAGATGAATGCCAGGAAACAAAACCCACAAGGGCCTCCCGGCGCGAGGGACCTGTGCTAAAGAAGTCACCTTCAAAGCAGCAGGGGAAGAAGCAGCGCCTACCTCTAAATCTCAGGCAGGGAGACAAGTTGCATTTATTAATTAAGCAATGAGGATCGATGCCCAAGACATTTCCTGTGGATTAATGATGGGCTGGGAGGAGCTGACGCCCGAGGTGCTGCTAAGGACCATTAACGCCAACTGGTCATGAATCCCCAGGAAATGCTCCATGCCAAGGTCGTTAAGTGCCTCACTATATAATAACAACAACAGTATTTGTACAGGCTCTCTCCCGACTGCGTTGGAGCATCCCAGCCAGGAGCCCTCCATCCTGAGCCTAGCTGAGGTGGGGACATCGGGGTGTCTGTCCTGGGGTGCTGGGCACTGTGTCACCCCACCAGCACCAGGAGTAAGAGCACGTTCAAACGAGGGCACTGGACACTGGGTATGGCTCCTGCTCCACTGCAGGCTCTAGGATACTGCTGTGATGCTGGTGCCAACCTCCCAGGGATGCTGTGGGGCTTAATTAGCAGTTTCCCTAAACGGGCTTGGAGAGGAGGTCTGTCCCCGTGCCTTGCGACACACGTGTGGGGCCAGAGCCTGCTGGGGCCTCTCCTAGATGCTTCCGTAACTATGGCCCTGGCTCAGCCTGGAGCGCTCAGCCCTCCCGGCTGTGATCCCCTGGGATCAGGGACAATGTGCTCCCTGACTTCTCCATCGCTGCACAACGGAGCAACACATTCATCCTCACCACATCCACCTCCAGCAACACCCACTGTCCTCCAGCCCTTCCTCTGCCAGCCTCAGTGCCGAGCCCCATCCCAGCCCAGAGCCAGTGTCCGGGACACTGGCACCTACATGGCTGCTCTTCTCCATCCCTCCAGCTGCGCTCTGCATTTGGGATACCCCTGGGATATGGGGGGCCGGGGTTATGCAGCACAGCAGCTGTGCCCCGCTCCCAGGAGACCACATCCATCAACCGCAGGCACATTCCCCCTCCTCCTGACCTGGGGATGGCCATTCTCTGGCTGGGTCTGAGCACAGGATACACTGCTCAGGTTGGATGTGGCAGGGATGCAGGCAGAGGAGCCAGGCACGGAGGTCAGAGGTGCTCTGGATCAGCCCAGGGTGCTTTGGCCCCAGCCAAAGCGGGTGATTTCATGGTGTGCCGTATCGGGGCTGCCTCTATTCCTCTGTGGGCAAATTTATAAATCATGACTCAAAAAGGCATTTGATTCATTTAAATAGAAAGGATGTGATCAGGACTGGGAGACTTCAGAGAAGATCAAAGGTTTAAATATGGTCCCCAGGAGAAACGGGAATTATTTAGGCAGCAAATAATGAGATGAAATTAAGAAGGTATTTAGGTTGCATATGAGGAAGAAGAAAGGAAGCAAAGGGAAGGCCGTCTCCCCAGCACAGTACTGCATGTGTGGTGGGGGCTTCCTGGGGGTAGCCAGAGCACCGGGGCATCATACCAGCACCCCTGTCCCACCAGCCACTGCAGGGAGCTCACGCACCTCCAGATCCACTGATCCCCCATAACCGACACCATGCCCTGTGAAACTGCCACCGCAGGGTAATTCCCAGGCCTCCAAAGGATGCAAACCTCTCAT
>NW_009936341.1:5830-12801 GCF_000696875.1 Nestor notabilis | reverse complement strand
TCCATCCCACATCCCTGTCTTTGCAGGAGCACCATGCAAGCCTCTAAAAGGGGCTGTCCCCACGGGGGACGGGTTGGAAGAGGGGACTCCAGCCTGAGAAACGACAAAAGGCAGGAGGGGGAAGGGAGAGAAGGGTGGAAAATAAAGAACAAAGTGCCTACGGGTGGTTTAAAGGCCCCTCTGAGTTGGTACTTCCAAAGCCACCGTCTCCCCCATGGAGAGTGTCTCGCAGAGACCCCGTCCCCTCCGGCGTGGCATGCATCACCTCCTCCCGCTCTGCCTGCAGCCTGCCTCTGCAGGATTGCAACCCGCGGCACTCACAGCTTGCTCCGTCTCTCACCACCCTCCCTTTTAGCCAGGAACAAAGACGGGAGGCTTCGCAGCAGAACGGCCACACCAGCTGGAGAGGGTTTATCCATCCTGGCCCATATGTGCTGAAATACCCAGACATATTGGGGTTGTGTTTAAAGGAACAGGCCCAGCTTTCACACACAAAGTCGTCGCTTCCCCGAAGCGAGCGTGAAGTTATACCTCAGGCCTCTGCAAAAAGGATTTTTAGCAAAGCCTCATAAAGGCAGAATATTTAAAGCAAGAGGTATAGAAGTAGGGGTTTAAGAGTATATAATATCCAAGGGAAATATTTGTGTTCCTAGCTAAGGCTCAAGTAGGGGGAATAAAGATAAAGCAACTCCTTATATCAGCCCCATGCTGTGCAGAAGCACCTCCACCACACAGTGGCTTATGGCAGCTGAAGCACGGTTTGGATGGGAGGCAAGAGTTTGCCTTGGACCTACCATGGAGAACTTCCCTGGATTTCTCTGCAGAACCCTGTTTTGGCTTTCCTGTCAGCTCTTGCTCTGATGAAGTTAACATAAAGAAGCTGCAGCTACACTGGATTAATTCCAAGCATTTGGTAAGTGAAGACAAATCTCACTGATGAAAGGGGAACCGATGGTTCCTCCCACCATGTGAATCAGAGCCACCATTTTAGTGCACATTGCTTATTTTGAGTGACTCTCAAACTACATCTCCTCTGTGTAGGATATACTATTCAATACAGGTAAAAAATGAGGCACAAATGATAACACAACATCACCTGTCACAGCCTGGGCAGCCCCAACACAGGATGAACTGGGAATGAACAGAAAACCACAAAGGTGTGCAGAAAGGCTGTAGTTCCAGGCGTAGTTAGTAAAAACAGTGGTCCAAAAGTGGGTATCTCAGAGGAAAGGGAGGAGCATCTTGAGCAGAAATGGAAGGGGCTGGGACACCCAGGCTGGTTCTGTCATCCCCAGGGCAGCCCTTGGCTCTGGCCCCTGCCCCACAGGGGAGCACTCAGGCACAGCCCCCTGAAGCTTTCACTCCTCAGGTTGTGTTCTTGTATGCCTATGGCACTGCCTTGGGCACCTGAGAGAACCCTGTGAGAAAAAGAAACAGCTGTTTATTTGGAAAGAGGTTCAATTTAATGAACCAGAGCTGTGATACAACACATAGGGGACACAGAAAGCAAACAACCATCCTCCCTGGCAGATAGCAGCTACATCCTCGATGCTTTCTCTGGTTTAGGACATGCTCTTTCTCTCCCCAGGCAGCATTTCAAGCAGTAAGGACCAGGGTAGGTAATGCAGGCTGGAAAGGCTCTTTCCAGAGAAGATCAGTGCCTCCTACTCTGTATTAGTGTATAACAGGGCACCTGAGGCACAGAGAGGTTGAAGTGACTCGCCTGGCATCACTCAGCAAGATAATGACACAACCAAAACGTACCCCAGAGATCCAGAATGCTGGGCCAGCACTCTGCTGTTCCTTTGGCCAGGCACTCTTCTCCCTGAGGACTGAGCCTCTCCCCCTGGACACCTATCAGGGCACAATACCACTGCAGACTAACATGGATTGCAAGGCAACTTGCTGATCTTCATATTACAGCAGAGCTCTCTACTTGGATACTTTTTAGTGCCCTTAGGAGTTCTCCCTCTTAAAACTGCACATGAAGGCTTCCATTAACATTACCATGCTGCTCCCTGAGGTGTGGGTGGCACAGCACATAGCAGCCACTCTGGAATGGCACCCATTCCTTAAAACACTCCAGAGTGAGAATCATACTGGATATAAATATTTGATCCAAAGGCCTATATAAGCATATGCACAAGGAAGTCAGTCCATTGAGACAACCAATTCTGAGCAATGTCTGCAGAGAAACAAAGACGTCCAAGGCTCAGCCTGCAGTTCCTCAGGTCAGGAATACCCTGCTAAAAGAAAAAACAGGAATCTTCTTCAATTCCTCCAGCTTTCAGATATCTACTCATATCTTCACTGAATGCAGAAGAGCCACAGATTAATACAAATGGCCTTCTTCGGCAGGAATTTATTATAGTCTTCATCAAGTCTTCATCGAGACGACCAGTGTATGTGTTTTCCTGATAGCTCCAGGGAAGTTTTTCCAGGGAAGTTTCCTGAAAAGACAAAGGTTTGCAGTGTGTCGTGTTAAACAGGACAACTGAAGGCTTACAACAAACTTCCCTCCTCCCCAGAGCGCTGCACAGGACATTCTTCACCGATGTGGCACTCTCTGGGTAGAGCTGACCCTTCCTAAGAGCTGCATTCCTTTTCCAAAGCCCAGATCAAATCCCTGCTGCAGGACCTGGCCACTCACTCAGAGGGAACTGAACAAAACCAGAGTGTCACTGTCACAGAATCCCAGCCTGGTTTGGGTTGGAAGGGACCTTAAAGCTCATCCAGTTCCAACCCCCTGCCACGGGCAGGGACACCTTCCACTAGAGCAGGTTGCTCCAAGCCCCTGTGTCCAACCTGGCCTTGAGCACTGCCAGGGATGGGGCAGCCACAGGTTCTCTGGGCACCCCGTGCCAGCGCCTCAGCACCCTCACAGGGAAGAACTTCTGCCTAAGATCTAACCTAAATCTCTTCTAGTTTATTTCCCCCTTGTCCTATCACTACATGCCCTTGTAAAAAAGTTCCTCTCCAGATTTCTATCACTAATAAATGCTGCAGAACCTTCTCCTTTGAGAACCACTTCCCAGTGCACCTCTTCTCTTCCCAAGTCCTAAGTCTATTCCTCTCTGTTGCCTCTCCCATTCCCAAGTCTCTTTCAGTCCCATCTCCCTTGACCAAACCCAGAAGAAGCCAGCTCTGCTCCAAGCATAGCTCTGATCCCATGAGAAATGTTAGATCCAGCAGGGACTGCCCTACTCCTATTAATGAGAAGAAGGTGCTCAGATGTGGTGGTGACAAGCAGCAGAGTGAAATACCGAGACAGACAGATGCATAATCCTAAAAGGGAGGACACATGAGTCAGGGTTGGAATATAACAAACCCTGAGAGAAGAAAGGGAGAGATGCACACACACAGGGCAGACAGTGTTGACAGGGGTCAGGTAGGTTTCTTGCCCTTCACTGATTGAATTTCAAGACCTCTTCATGCTCTGGAGACAACCCTGTCCTGCAAAGGGTATTTAAGCTATGGCACCAGAGACAATTACCTCCCATAGAGCAGTTGAGGGGGTGCCTAAGTCACAAGTACTTTTCCCTATACCCAGTCCCAACTCGCTGAGGCCATATGTGGAACATAATGTATGAGGCACATCCACTATCAGAGAGATAAAAAAATGATTCATCTGAGAGACTAAAAATGCAATGGGATTCGTTCCCTTAGCATAAATAATTCTTTCTATATCCTCCCTGCAATGAATCCTCAGTTCTGAGGGAAGTAATTTTCAACCACCAATTCCGTGCAGAACACAGGCAACTTTGGGAGCAAACGGAAATGAAAAAGACTGCTCAAAATGTAAGACCACTGAGAGGGTATGCCCTCATCCCATGGATTTGGCAGGGAAAATAAGTCTACAGAGGGGGAAACAACTTTAAGAAGTTTAAAAATGGGTCAGCTGGGAGAAATTATTGCTGGGAAGTTGGTGCTAACATACTAGAAGAGAGCTCTAGCCATGAGCAGTGAATGGAGAATAAGGACAGATTAAGGCACTAATACTAGGAAAGAAGAAATAGTTTATTCGTTGGGAGTCTCCCAGAATCAAGTTTTCTTTGCATGAATGTTTAGGTGGAGCAACAACCATCTGAAGTGTGTGTGGGGGAATAACCAGCAGTGACTCTGAATCAGTGAGTCCATCCCCACAGAGCAACAACAGAGCAAAGAGGGACAAGCAGCAACCAATGGTTGCTTCCCTAAAATTCTTCAGATCAGCAGCAGAGTAAGAATATGTACCAGATTTAAGAACAGCAGCTACTGGATCACAAAATAGCCTCAATGGCTAGTAAAGAATTAAGATCATGCACATGGAAAAGCAGAGGAAGCAGAGGCTCATCCACCACACAGAACCCTCACACAAACGTGCTTCATGACCATTTATTTACCTGGCTTAGGACATAAAATATTCTGATGTTCCAGAATCGAGCCAGATCCCGGAGAAGAGGTTTCAGATAAATTTTGTCATAGGTAGGGAAGCAGCAAACAAGAGTTACAAAGGTTTCATCCTCTTCATCATCTGTTATGGACTGGAGGATGGGAAGCATTGGTGCGAGGCCAGTACCAGACGCCAGCATGAGGAGTTCTCCATGCTAACAACAGAACAGAGAAGTGTGGATGAGCTGAGGGGACTGGAAATGGATGTGCTCATGGTCAGCTCCTCCTGCTGCTGCACTGGTAAAGGATCCCTTAAGAGAGAACACATCAGAAGGTCAGGAACTGGTAAATGCAAATCTCAGACTGTATTTTTCTGCAAAGGATTACAGAGAGCACTTCCAGGGTCCATATATTCAATCTAACAAAACTGGATTTTACCCAAATATAATATTTTACCCTAACTTTAGCTTTGATTTCAATTATAGTGCAGTTTCAAGTCTGCACTATGCTTTGCTGACCCCACTGTGCATTGTTTTCCCACTGGAAATGCTCCCTGTATTTATCTTGGATGCTGCAAAGTACAATCCTGAACGGTCTCTGGAGGAAATGGTTTCATGGATCTTCCTGGTGCATTATCTCACTTTTCTCAAAGAACTACCAGCAGCACATAGTGCTTCCAACCCACAAGTGGGGACATTCACTCTACTCAGGATAGGGATGCTCAGACAGGAAGGTGCAGCGAGCAGAAGGACAGAAGATTCCCAGAACTCTCCCCTGCTGTCAGCCAGTGCATCAATGCCAGAAGTGGGACTTAAGCCCCTGCTGAGCACTCAGAGGCTGCTTGTGTTCTGACTGGGCAGTTTTTTGTGAATGGATCTGACCTGCCTGAATCTGAGCCCTATTCTACCGGCACCAAATAGAGATAAAAGAAAAGACTAATACTGAAGACCTATGTTATAATTTCTAAACAATAAACAGTTCTTCTACAGCAAGTTGTTCTAAAGATTGCTCAGGTGCTTTGCAAACTGCCTGTACACAGATCACCCAGACAGCCCCTGCACACAGCCACTTTGAGGTATGACTGACACATTTTTTCCCAAATTATTATCTGGAAGCTTTTAAGAAGAGAACAGTAGCCTAAACCAGCAACAAGAGTATTTCAGGAAGCAGAACACAACTGCCCCGCATGGAACTCGGCCACTGGGATTTTATAGCCTTATTTTTATTGAGGGAGGGGAAGAAACCCCAAGGCTCTTAATGACCAGCATTTTAATTCTGCTCCTCATTTGAAAGGTTATAATTAAGTAACTGAGGTAGTATGTGTGAAAACCCTTCCCCTGAAACTGGATCTGCCTCTCTTTGCAGGGAGCCTGGTATCGGGCTGGGATCAACACTTGCAGGGCGGCTGCGTGACGCGACACCTCACTGGAGCTGCTACAATTCAGGGAATACCCAAGACATAAAAAGATCAACACTTCCCCTTTGCTTGTGCTCAGGCACAAACCAGCAACATGGTTCAAACAAGGGAAAAACCATCCACACTCATGGCTGGTGCAAAGTAAGTTCCCTTTGTTTAACACATGAGGAGCTTCTAATACAAGTGACAGATGCTAATGTCTTCCAGTCTCCTGTCCACCTCCCTCTCCTCTTCCTTCTGAAACAGTCTGCAGTTCAATAAGGTGTACTTTCTCCAACTGACTGCTAATGCTGTTGCACTCTATAGTAACCCAGGAAGTGCCTAAAATAATCATGAAAACAGTAATCAAATTGATGTCTTCCCCTTAGAGTATTAAACAAAGCTAGCTGCCACATCCTCCGTCTCTTAGGGAACTAACCTTATTAGGTCGATATGGGAACCCTCCAAATGGCCCACGCCAAAAGACCATGTCTCCTTTTTTCCATGTTTTTATGTATTGTGACATTAGCCCAGCTTCGTAGCACTAATAAAAAGCATTGCACAAAAGAAAAGAATAATTATACTCTGTTGGAAAGTTTCCCAGCTTAAAGTCAATTATAAAGTTATCTACATTTAAACAAGAAGGGGACAAAAAAACATTTCATGGGTTTAAGAAAGAAAGAAAGATCATTCTGTTTGAAAAATAACTCAAAGTTATACCCAAAACAAAGACATTTAAATTAAATCATATTGGATCCATTCCAGCTTGACTATAATATAAACACAACCCACTCTCATGCAGCCTGAATTTCCAAAACTGGAAAAAACTTATCAGAGTTCTTGCTTACAAAGCACACGGAGAAGAGTGTCTTGAATGCAAAACACAGTCCAAGCCTTCAAGTGTTCTCCAAATCTCAGAGTATGGGGTCTGGAAATGCCCTCTGGATACTGTTAGTTATATAAACACTGCATAGCTCTTGCTTTATTTCAGTCTCTCAGATGCTGTGTTGATACAATTAGTGCCACAAAGTCAGGTTTCTTTTTTATAAAACTCCTGTTTTCAGAAAAGAGCAAGTGGATGCTAAGGGATGCCTTCACATTTCCAAAAATATGTTAATATGGGCTTCATGCAAGAAAAATATTAGCAAAAACCTGCCTTTCTATTAGGCACAAACAACATTACCTGGTCTTTTGCCTGCAGGAA
>NW_009936341.1:0-5799 GCF_000696875.1 Nestor notabilis | reverse complement strand
TGCCAACCTCACTCATGACTGATGAGAAAAGGTCAGTGCTTGCTAGAAACAGAAGCAAGGAGAGGCTGGAAAATGAAGGGCTCATCCAAGCAGTCTTGTAGCTATCTGCTATATGTCTGTGTATGTCCTATATGCACGACCACTTTATGGTTAATGAGAGCAAACGTGAGCAAAACAATGGCCACAATCTATGGGATCTGGCTGGAGAACAAGGGCTGGTCCAAACAGCAAGAGCAGATAAGCTCAGCATCAGACAACTGGTCTCGCACAGAGGCGATGCCACTGATAAGCCTGAGGAAGAGCAAGACAACCCGAGGTGATGAGATGGGATGTGATATAAGCCTTCAAAGACTCCAGCCTGTACAAACGCAGCATATTTGGGGTATTTTTCTGCATGCACATTGGAGAGAAGCCCAGCTCCACACCCCAGAGCCTTGGCTGGCCACCAAGCTGCACTGCAGGCAAACAAAATCGGTCAACCACAAAGCAGCTAAAAAGTGAGTGAGTGAGCAAGCATGTGCTTGTGCTTGCAAGCAGTGCTAGCTAATAAAGAACAGAGATGCTCCTCCCCTCCTAACAACTTCACTTAAACAAAATACCTGAAGTATTAACAACTATTAGCACCAGCTGTTACATTCAAAAGGTAAATGCATAACATACATGCAGGCTCTGAGTTACTATCAGAAACATTTCTGTTCAGAGGGCTCTGGTCAGTTACTAAATCTCACACCAACAGTGTGCAGCTGCATCAAAGAAGCAGTATTTTAGATCTACCTTCTTCAAATATATATGGAAACCCAAGGCAAGAGCAGAAAAGTCAGCCCCACTTACGGCCTATTCCCAACGGACCAGGGTAATGGAAACCAAACCAATCCTTCTTTCCCCCCAAATTATTCCCCAAAATTGAAGTGAGAAGTGATTGAGTGGGTTTAAAATGTTTTTTTGGGTTTTTTTTTTCCTAAATAAAAAGAAAAAGAAATAATTATGTCCAGGGGGAAAACTTCTACACCCATTTTTACATGGAGAGAAACCCTAACATTATAAAATCACTCAAAAAGAGGGTTATGCTCTGTAAATGGCAACTCCCTCACTCTTAACTGTAGTATCACAAATGCAGCGCTGTAATAACAGGAGACAGAAGGGTTTGAACAGTGCTTGGATTGCAGAGTAATAATAATAATATAGTACTTTCCAAAATTGCCTGAATAGTGTGAAATATACCACAACCTACAGAACGAGTTATAAAAATGGCTGCTTTACACTGGGTGCTACCAACCTTTTTTGTCACTGCCAGAGAGTAACTATAGCTCCCTTTGGGATGAAAGGTTCTATATAAAGGAAAGGTATCATTACAATCATTACTATTATTATTGAAATGCAAAACCTGTGAGTAATAAGCAAGTGTATGTGAAATTTCACAGTCATCCTGTGAACGTATCCTATTAATGCAACACTTCCCTACCACACACCAATTGCCTCAAGAATGGTGAAATGACCCGCCCACAGGTATGCTATAGAAGCTGGAGGCTTTTGTAAAGAACAGCATTTATGCTCAAATGTACAATGCATAATAACCCCCCCAAAACGTGAAATCCTGGAAGACAAGTGGCCATTCTCTACAAGCCACCTGGGATACCCAGCAGCCTGAATTTCACACCTCTACTGAAGTTTGTGCCTGTCCTGAGGAATCACTAGTGACACACGAATGCAGGATTGGAACAGTGTTCTTCAACTGGATGTTTGCCACACCAAGTAATCATTTATGAGAGCCCTGCAGACTTTATCCAGACAAATTTCCAGCCAAGTTCTCCTACAAAATCCTTTTGAACTCAACCAGCATTTCCTGGCGGCCTCCAGAAGGGCCAGGACACTTGTCCAAAATGGGGCTCTGCCACCTCATCCACCCCTATGCCACCTCTCTGCCCCATGTGCCACGGGAACCCTCCCATACTGCAGGCAGCTCCAGAGCCCTACCTGCAAAACAGAAACTGCTGCCTGCTGTCTATCGACATTTCTAACCAAACTGAAGCTTCTGAGGACTGCTCTTAAAGTAAAATACAGGGGCAAGGGGGAAAGGGCTGGGACTTCCCAAAATCAGACATTCAACGGGGCTGACAACTGGGTGCAATTTCAAAGACAAATTGGAAAGGCAAAAATGAAGCCGGGGAAGTGGAATGGGCACCTCTTTCCACGCTGGCGGCTGCATGGCTCCCAAGAGGCTCTCCCAAGTGCTTTAACAGGGCTTATGCTGCATAGCACTTGTTTGTGTGTCACCTTCCTCTGCTTTCAGTTTTGTGGGGAAAACTGCAGTTTTTATCAGCAAAGCACAACTGCTTCAAAACAACACAGGAACAGTCCACAAGGGATTTGGGAGAGTCTCACTTAAAGTGCCAACAGCAGCTTGGCTCCTAAAGAAAACACAGTTCCCAGCACCTTAGACTCTAATCCATATTGTACAGGCTTACTTACTTTGATTAAAACTTCAAAGTAACCTTCTGCATTCCCTGGGCTAATCGGAGTATAGGCTCGCTGGACCTCCAAACCATTCACCACTCCTCTGAGAAGAGAAACACAGGAACCCACCGTGACTGGGGTCACTGGTGTTAGCAAACTTGTGCAGTTCCCTGGGGACACAAGGAAGCAGCAGGTGCTCTTCCCAGCAGCCCAGCCTGCGCAGAGATGCAACACATTTCCCTTCCAGAGGTAAAAATCCAAGGGCAACATAATGGCTAAATGTACCTTTTGTTTTCCCCAGCAGTATCACACACTCAACTCTTAAGACACACCACTGGAAGGATGTTCGAGCCATTTCTGATCAAACATGCAAGAGTGGCAACAGGGAGAGAAAATGCTTTCACAGCTAAATTTGCTATTGCTTTTGGGCTGGGGCCTACTGTCTGTGCTCAGACAGCGTCTGGTAATTAAACAACGAAAGCCAGGGCACAGCCTTGACCTGAAGTCTTGTCAATATACACTGTATTTTCCTGTAAGTCTTCTCTTTCCATAGAATATATCCACCCTGCTCTTTACTGCTGACCAGGGTAATTGATTGAAGTGACCAAAGCTTTTCCTCTGCTCCACTCTGAGAGATGGCTGAGGGGAGAAGCGTGTTCTTTCAGCACCAGCCAGCTGCATGCATCAGCTGTTAACGTACAAATAACGTCAACAGATACAGATCAATGGCCTCATAACATGACTTTTTCTATCTGGCAGTGATCACCACAGATGGCCGAGAGAGGCATAAACTCTTCCCAGGTGGCCCCTTTCTGGCAAGCAATGAACTGCACAGGAGAGTTGTTTTGCTAGGAATCAGTCAGGAAATGCCTGGATGCTGGGAGTTACATCCTGGGTGCTGAGTTACCCCAAGATACGGGGCCTGAAATACCAAGCTGTGGGGGGAGCGCAGCTCACTGTCTTCATTCCAACACGCCGGAGCAAATCGTCTGTTGTAACACCTATTCTTTTGAGTCTTTCTTCCTGCAAACGGATTTTCTTAATCACACCTAGTTCTTTCTGGCCCACCAACGCAAGGATAATGCTGAAGAAAACTACAGCTTTGGAATGGCTTTTACCAGAAAATTAGCAGAGCTAGCGAGCTCACGAGTTCTTTCATCTGTGTCGTTGTGGAGGTATAGAAATCATGATTTGCCTGCTATGAAGCCTTTGTCTACTGACAAAAAGCTCCGTGTTAGGTTACATAATGCAGACTGTTTAACTAGCACAGAGAACAATACCTTAACACGATATGTTGTCCTAAACTCAAGCGCAGGCTGCTATTTCCCGGTAATTCAAATCTGTACTGGTAGGTGTCCTCTGTTAGCTGCTCCACTGAGCTTATGTTGAATGCAGTAAATGTATCTGGATTCAGCTCTGAATTATTGCTCTGCAAGAACAACAATAAATAATTACTCGGTTAGATGGTGTCTTTTATTATTTCATTTTTCTTTGGAAGCAAACGTGTGTGCTAATTTAGTGCTGGAGATACTCAGGACTCCAGAAGAATGTGTATTAAATGCCGGGGCCCAGTGCAAATCTCAGCTCTCTGCTGATTCATTATCATGTTCTGCAGTATGCACTTTGGGATCTTGCATTTCCCCCCTCCCCCCCCTTTTTAAATTACATTTTTTACACCTCACAGCAAGGTCATCCTATTCTGACTCACTGCAATCCTCTTCTCATGTTTGGGAACAGAAACGATACTGCTAAAAGAGATGAGCGCTGCTTTGGGGGCAACTTTGAAGCCAAAGTGACCACTGTGAGTCGGAAATACTGCCGGCTTTTTCAACACCGATCATTTTTGCTTGACCCAGCATAGGTAATCTTAGGTAAAAGGGCACCGACAAGATAAAACTACAGGCTGAAGACAACTACTCCACCACACACATGCAGCTTTCTTTTCATTTGCAAAACGCGAGTCGAAAAATCAGGAAAAGATGAGAAAGGTCAGGAAAAGAGAGCTCGGAGGAAGCTGTCCGACAGGAGAAGCTGCAGATCCAGGGCTGTAACGCGACACCAGGGCGAAGTCGACACTTGGAAAATCACATTACAGCAAGGAGAAAGCAGGCAAGGGGGAGGGCGGCTGCAAGCAGAGTTTGGGGAATTGCGTTTACAGCCTTCTCTTAAGGCGCTGCTTTAATCTATTGCTGCATCCCTCACCACAACCCCACACCCTAGCAAGTACCATCAAAGCACAGGCTCTAGGATGTGACAAAGAGGAATTGACCTGCTCCTTCTTTTCCATGAGAAGGCTTTTGTCTCGCTTTGCTTTGGCCCTCTCCCATTGTGCAAGCTCCTTCTCGTACACATCATAGATGCAGGGTTTGCAGCCGCCGCCGCAGCACTGGGATGAAGAAGGTTCCTGGGGTTTGAGAGCCAGCCAGTCGTGCTCATTTCCACTCATTGTCTGCAAAACACAAGCCCTGCATCAAAAACCAGCACGATGAAGAGTGGCACGTGCTCATCAGCGAGCATTATTTGGAGGAGGACTGAGAAAAATCTCTCTTAAGCTATCTCGGGGGACTCAGAAAAACCTGCAAGCCAATCTAGTGCCTGCAATGCTCCATTTTAGCTCAAGCACTCACTGCCTCTGCATTGTCCAGTGCAGGAATGACAGACATCCCAGCCCAGAGCTGCACAACAAACCCCAGCCCAGCCTCAGGCTCCGCTTCCCAGCCAAAGCTACCTCCAGCACCAGGCACACACTTATTCCTGCTTGTTCTGCTGTGGTGATTTCCCACAAAAGAGTGGCTCATTCATCCAGAATGGAAGCATCTTAAAAATCTGCAGCTGGTCCATTGGAACAAATGATGAACTCCAGCCACTGGGATAGAGCACAGGTTTAAAATGGGGAAGGGCAATGAGCTGGAAGTGGGGTTTAAGGCAAGAGACTGGATGCAAATACGGTGAAGTCACAGGTAAACAAATGAACACTTTAGTTATGAGCAGACTTGAGCCTGGCTTTAAACTCAGACATGTAGGAAACGGGTGTCCCTGCCCGTGGCAGGGGGTTGGAACTGGATGAGCTTTTAAGGTCCCTTCCAACCCAACCCATCCCTTCTCCCTCCCCACTTCCCTTGCTTCAGAGCGAGCTGTACCCACCGAACGCTCCTCAAACCGAACCCGTAACCTCCCGGGGCTCTGCTGTTTTTACACCACGACTGCTCCCAGCCCGTTTGTACCCGCACCCCTGAAACAAAAGGAGGTCCACGGGGAAGTGTAACGCCACGGGTGAGGAAGCTGAGGAGAGACCGCTTCATTTTCAAGGCGAATTAATTAACCTTCACCCCTGCAACGCAAACA
>NW_009936340.1:28868-68531 GCF_000696875.1 Nestor notabilis | reverse complement strand
TAAGAGCTTTAAAAAAGTCTCACCTACATGTCTCTGTTAATGATGCTCTTTTGCAATTTGACTCAACACTGGGCACACACACTCTTCACTTAGATGAAATAGGATGGACACTTGGAGGTGGAGAGACAGGGAGAGGCCAATGCAGTGAAAACCTGCCTGTGAAGGAAGCACCAGGCTTCAGGCATGAGAAAGAGCATAGTCCTGCCAAAGGGAGGTCGCTCATACATGTGGGCTGGGTCAAATGCATCACCCCCACAGGGTCCACTCCCAGCCAGGATTCAGACCATCCCTGGGGGCTTCCCCTGCCCCTCAAGATGTGGTAAAAGTCTTTCTCTGCTCTGCTACTTCCCAAAACCATCTGTGTAGAAGAGACACTCTTTTTTCCCTTTGCCTGAGGAAAAGACAACATGAGTGTCATTGCTTGCAAGAGGCTCCAGGCTGATGCTCCTGGTTCAGCCACAGGCTGGTTACAGAAAGGGCAGTATAAGGAAGATGCTTTCATGATATTTTCTGAGTATTTGTCCTTGTTTTCTGATTTGTGCTGTGGGAAGGGCTCTATTTCAAGAACCAGCCTCTCCCTGTGACTCTAAGAGCTGTACAAGCACTGAAAACAGAGACCCTCCTCCTACAGAGTCTCTGATGTGGGATGAAGATAGAAGCAATCAGGCAGTGATGTAAGGGAGGGAGGCAGGGAGAGGAGTGGGGGGAAGCTAAGAGACAGTGCTGGTCCATTGACAAACAACATTTGGGGATGACTATTTTGGCTGTCAACCACACTTTTAAAGTCTTACAGTGTCAAAGCGTTTACCTCCAGGATAAGAAGCATAGCTTAGTTTCCAGAGGTTATTCAGTTCTTGATCTCTGGCTTAGTGCAGCCAGAGAAGATATCACACGTGATGACTGTTTTGTGAGGAACGTAACTGGCTTTAGGGAACTAGAACATTCAATTCATTTTGCCTAAATCACTGGCTAACCTTCAGCAGGGAGGAATTAAGGAAAGCTTTGTGCGAGGTGAGTTTTAAGGTGGAGGAACTTGAATTTTTGTGTGCGCTGACAGATGTGTATCAATGTCCTTCTAGCACCAAATTGCCCATTGGGAAAATCCTAACTTATAATTGACCAAAGTCAGTTTGAGCTGGTCAGTAACCAGCCAAAGGCTTCAGAAACTATTATCTGTTCTTAATTACCTATTCTGCATTTGGACTAGGACTCCAAGGTGTTATTCGGGTGGGAAGAAATAGTATTCTGTAGGTCTATAACCCAGAAAATAAAGACAAACTTTGAAATTCTGGCTCAACTATAGTCAAAAAGAATCTTATACTGACATAAAAAGGGTGAGGATTTCATCCAAGTACACAGAATTAATAAAATACATACAATAGGCTGCTCAGTGCCCCAGAGGGAGCAAAAGAAGGCAGGAAAACAATGGACTTCATAGACTGACTGTGTTTTCAGACTATCATACCACAAAAAATGCAGCCAGAAAATACACATATGCACATGCACTTGAACTGTGAAATACCTTGCATCTACAAACAAACAAACAAGGCATTACACATCCATTCCTCCACCTGCATGTAGGGTGTTTTTTGGTCTCACAGCACCAAAATGCATAAGAAATAATTGCGTGTCTGGGTTAGAATCCTCAAGCCCTAGAGTGGGTTCAACAGTCACTGAGGACTTGAGTGCAGAACTTGTGCTGATGAGTGAGCTTTAGCCCTGGGACCTTCCCATGACACTGGCAGGTCATCTTCCAAGTGTGCAGCCCGCACCCGGCCATGGCCATGCAGCTCCTTGGCGCCGGGGCAGCAGTCGCTGTTTGTACAGCACTTGACACAATAAGCTGCCAGTCAGATTTGCAAGCTGCTGTGTGATCTTGTGATATTAATAATATAATGATAGCATTATAACTGGACCATTCAACTCTCTAGTTTGTTCTTCTATAAATGATTTATAAGTTTTATGCATTTTATATGCCTCTCATTAAAAATGCATTGAAAAATACTATCAAAATACCATTTTGTGAGGCTCAGGCTCTCTTTATTCTTGTTACAGCCATCTGCCATTAAGCTTTAATAACTGACGGATTATAATTTATTAATTTATCACCTGTTCTTTATACAGTTGGATAAAATAATTGTCAACCAACGTGAAATAGCCTCCTATTGTGTTATTAATCCCCAAAGCAATTAGAAAACCCACTGATTGTACAAACCATTGAAAGTGGGCAGTAACTCATGTTAGAAATGATTTGCAGTGCTCACATCAGCATGTTTAGTGATTGGTAATAAGGTTTCTGTCGCCAGTCTGAGTTTGAAAGGGGCCATTTAACTAAGGAGGCTTTTATTTTTATTTGTTAATTTTATAATAAGACTGGATTTTTAGGGCTGACAAAGGATGTGTAAGTTCCAGCTTGTCCTATGGGTTCTGTGGGCACAGTCTGAGAAAGGCAACACCAGCATCATATAGTGTCATACTAATGCTTCTCAGATCTCCTTTAGAGAGCTTTCTACCACTGCTTACATTCCCAAGAATGAAGGGATAATTTAGGGATAGCAATATATGCCAAATAATTTAAAAGACTGACTTCAGGCAGCTTTGGATGAAGACATCAGACTTCAGTATCTCTCCTTTGATTTTTATCTGCTAAGGTTTCAGTATGGGTTAGTTGTGGGCTTTCTGATATGGATATTTACAGTATGTGAAGAGGGACAGAGCCAACGGTTTGTTGAATCAAACAGCTGCCATTTAGCAAAGCTGTTTGCTTACTTTGCCAGTGTGAAGGAGATATGCAGGCCACCCCAGATGTGAAGAAGTTCCTTATCTCCCGTCCTATTTGCAGAGCAGACTTCCAGCTACTCTTGTTACAACACCTCTGTCACTGAAAAGTCACATTCCCGTAATGCTGTTCCTGATGCAGATTTAACTGCTTTTCTGATGAAAAGAAAGGAAAAACTCCCCCAGGATGCCATTGACTTCAGGGAACAGAACCACACTACTGAGGAAATCAGCTGTAAATGTTTCTTTGTCCTAAATGAAGCTGCCCAGCCCCTCTTCTGTGTGTGCTCAGTCAGTGACCACGCTGGTGGGTCAGGGACAGTGGAGGTTAGAGCTGCCAATTACAGTGATATTTTGTTCCACATCACTTGAAGCAGTCTAGGAGAGCTTTTACTTAAACAAGATGATTGCATAGATTGAAAAACTCAACATTTTGTTATTGAACAAGGCTCTGGGCAGGCTTAGGAAAAGATTTTTCATATCCTTCTTCTGTCTCCAGGAATACATACTATGCAGTAAGTAGGACTGTGCATTAGTGCAATGTAGTGACTCCAGAGTACAAAAAAGTCCTGAGTCTTCCACCAATATCATGCTCCCTCTGCATTACAGTAGGATATTTGAATTGTTCTCCTCCCACCCAACACTTCTGCCATCTTTTCTGTTCCATTCCAGGGTTTGTAGCTTCTCCGCAGTTAAAGTGGGACAAACTGCTTTGGCAAAAAGACCCAGAAAAACTGAAGCCAAACTGAGCATACTGGGAGATTTGTACTTCCTCCTACAGGGAACCCAAAGCAGAAGTAAAGAGGTCATTCTTGACATTCTTATACTATTTCTGGCTCTTCTGGAAGTAAAAATCAGAAGAAATCTCATGCAAATGTTTGTCCTACTGAGACAGCCAAGCCAAATGTGCAGATCTAAGTGGTTTAAATTAAACAGACGCAAGTACAGCGAGTTCTTTTTCTCGAATCTTGAGAAATTTTCCCACCTTACCCCTCCAGTGTGTCCACAGACAAAATCCAGACTGTAGAAAGTCCTCAGAAATGGTGCAGTCACTGTAATTGTCTTGCATTGAATGTTGCACACCTTCTGACTACATAATCCTCATCTGGGAAGAGCATGGAGAGGATCTTTCACTCCTTCCCACCTCTGTCAACATACACAAGACTACTCTGCACTCTTAAGCAAGCATAGTGGCTACAACCTCTTTGTCTTAGCTTGCACCAGATTGCTTACTCTCTTTCATGACCCACAGCAAGCTAATCATATTTTCCTCAGATCTGAGTCTCATGGTTCTTCTTGAATAAGATCTTCAGCACCATGTGGTATGGAAGCCAGTTATGACATGTTGTCTGATACAGGCTAGCTGTAGGTAGATTGACAACTGTTGTTGTGTATGTTTTCACTGCAGGTAGGAGGTCTCCAATTAAGGTTAATCTTGCAATATTAATTGAGCCTTAATGCAGATACTCCTTGAATATAAAAGCATCATGGAAGGAAATCCATATTCAAAACAAGACTAGGGTCACTTATCCATGTTATAGACTTCCCTGGCTTCTGCTGTCTACGAAGTTGATGGTCTACATAACGGACGAGAAAAAAACTTCACAGGTGAAGAGCAGTGTCACAAAGTCATTATCTAAGGAATCTGTCATATTTTTACTCATGACAAAGTTCCAATCTGGGTGCAACTGAACCCTTTAAAAGGACCCCTATCAGTCACACAGGAAGATCTTTGTTGTAAAAATGTGGTTGAATTCCATGTGGGTCCAAATGCAACTTACCAAACTGTGGCTGCATTCCATACTCCTCATTTTCACAAGGCGTTTGCAAGCACACATGTCCATCTTGAAATCAATCAAAGTAATATCCTGTAATTCCTTTAACTGCATTAAATGGTTTTGCTCTGGCTATATCTACCCTGATGAATGCATCCACTAGTGGCAGCATCCACACTAGTCAGGCTGGCTTCCTTGACAACAGGGTAGCTCTCTCCTCTCCATACCACATTTAGCCTTATGTCTCGTGCATGTCCTTTTTCCCTTAAGGCATAGCTGTCGTTTTGGGTCTGTTCTTTTCAGTTCAAAGTGTGAGCTGTGCTGTAGTCCTGCTGCTTGGTGTTTTCATGGGATGAAGCTGAGATTCTACATTTGGTTGTTAACAAGAGTAGAGTGCTTGAGTTTGCAAAGCCTGCAGGGATGATGCTGGAGGACTCTGCAGAGCAGAAGAAAACAAGCCAGATGCATTTTTGCCCATAGTGCCTGCTGGGAGATACTCACAGAGTAGAATATCTAAGGCAAAATACTTTGATTTTTCCTTCAAAGGTGCTACCTAGTGCTTTCAAAAAATAGCATGGGAGTGAACCAATGTTCGTGCAATACAGAAGATCAGTGAATCAAGATCGGGGTGAGGCAGGGAGTGAGATGATGCTGTAGACATAGCTGCATCCATGTAGTGTATGTAAATTGGAGTGATTTTCTGGGCACAGAGAGGTGTGGGAAAACACTGGGGAACTCAGCATTCAAATGCTGCGGCCGCGTCTTCAACATTGAGGGTGTCAGCCCTTGTGAAAACAGATCCTGAGCTTTAATTGGTAATCCCACTTTGAATGGAAAGCACACCCCCTGATTTGGTTTTTGTCTGTGAACCAGAAGGAGGAAAAGACAACAGCGTCACCTGAGTTAATTCTAAAATGAAGACATAATCTCTGACACACAAGATCATTTAACCTTTTATGTAGGAAAACCTATTATTAGAACTTGACTGAAATGTTTAAGATACTAACAGTAACTACCTTCAGCTTTCAAATACTGAGTACCAGAGTTTGGTGCTGACTTCTCAGCCTTGTTTAGACTCTCCTTCTTAAGGAAAGTCTTGTGAAGGTAACCTGTTTCTTTAACAAGGCTGTGCTGCAGTGTGGATGATGAGGACAGTGAAGATCCTTGGGAGATCCTCTGCAAAACACCCTGGAGCCATTTGCATCAATTAGTTCCACCACCAGTATGTGGCTGCCTGTAGGCCGGGCTGTTGCCTATTATCTCTTAAAGTGAAGATCACTTTTGATAGGGAAGGTGGGAGGCTTTTGCTTATGAGAAAGAATTCACCCAAGGGTGCTCAAGTTAAGGCTTCCTTGGTAGTCTCTTAATCAGATAAGACAATTTATAAGAAAGTGTTTTTAATAAAAACATTTTGGTTTCATTTAGCCTGTTGAAATTTTGCTTAATGTGTTGCAGTTCAGTGTTATGACTTCCAAGCTCTGATGACCACATGCGGTGTCACATTCCCAGGATGTGGTCCCAGGCAGTATCACAGTGGGGTAACTACCATCAAATGGTGGCAGTGTTCCGGTTCTGACTTGAAAAGAGCATTGCTGACACCTTTTACTATAGCTTCTTGGCTTTCTTCCAAGGTTTCCTCCCCAACAGATGCTGAAATCCCAGCAGAAAGCAGGGATGAATATAACAAAACAAATGCACAGCATAGCTAATTAGTAATTAAAGTCCCTTAAAGCAGGTAGTATCACACAAAAGAAGAAGGTTTATTGGATCTCTAACCTCACAGGATTTTTTTTTATTGCACCTATCACAGCATTTCTTCATGACTAATTTTTAATGAGTAGAAGAGGGGAGGACGTCCAGCTGTCAGTGACCCCAAGTATAAATCCACAGTAGTTCTCTAGTAAGACAAGCCAGTTAGCTGCAATGGTAGTAAAAGGCAAGTTTGCAGCCAGGCTACTGCTTTGATGAGAGAGCACAAGCAAGAGAAACAGCAGATAAAGAGAGAGAGTATCTCTAAAGGACTGAAAGACCTTTTTAAAACGTAGCTCCTGGGCAAAGGTCTCATTATGTTTGTACAGCACGTGGCTCAGCAGAGACCTTCTGAATTCAGTTTCTGGAAGCTGCAGGCATATCTAACGAGACAACAGCACCCAATACTGAGGTTTGAAATGAAATCTGTGACGGGTGCATTAGGAGCAGGGATGGGGAGGAAGAGGATCAGGGTTGATGGACTCTGACAAAATTCCATCACAGTGAGTCACATTTTAATTGAAAAAGAATAAAAGAAAGCAAGGGTGGGGAAAAGTCGCGGGTGAAAATCAGAGGTCACCTGCCGTTGTGGTAACTTAACTGAAATTTTGGAAATGAATCATCGCAGAAGGCAATGGAAGGTTTCACCTCAGGCAGTGACAGGAAATGCAGGGCTGTAGCTGTGTGCAGAGCATTTCAGGCTCTTGATCAGCTTTTATTGATTGGGAAAGTACAGCTGAGCTCAGAAAGTCTTCTCTTTGCTCTCATTTTCAGTTCTCACAGAAAGGAAAATCTTGAGCAGCCATTTTCAGCCTCTCTTTCTCGGAAGCAATGGGGTAGGTGGGAGGGGAGTTCACATGAGGAAGACACAAAACTCACAATTTTACTCACATGTCTAATGAAATCACATGCTGTCAGTGGCCCAAACAAAAAAAACCAAACCCAACCCACACCCTTGCTCGAAAGAAGAGGTATGAACAGCTGCTCAAGAGAAGACCCTACTGGGAGATAGATACTTCTGAAAGGTTCTCTTCTGTCTGTGAGCACACAGCTACCTAGCATGTCCCTTTATGGAAACAGAATTTCCTGGGATGGGAAATGATCTTGACCAGAAGATGAGTGTCATGTGCCATTATTTGTAAGCAAGAGTTTTCCAAACTTCTGCTGCCAGGTGCGCATGGTGCTGCCTGTGGCATCTCAATTCCCATTCCACCAGTAGTTAACTTACTTTGGTAAGCCATGGTCATATGCCTCTGGATGTGTTTTCCCTTTTGGCGAGAAGGGAATGTGTGGAGATCAAGCCAGCATATCCAGTTGGTGAGGTACAACTCTGTGGTGGCCTCAGCAACCTAGGAATGGATTAAACGTAAATGCCTCAATGCCTCTAGATCTGGTTGCAAATGTCTTCTGTATCAAGCCAGTTCTTGGGAACTGATTCTACCTGCAAATAGGTAAATACTGCGTGGTTTCTTTACCAGTTCGGGTGTCTCTGTATTGTTGTTCAACCCATTCTGTGAATGTGGCAAAGAATGACAGGCTCTTTATAAAATCATTCCAACCATTAGATACCAAAACATGTGCGCCAGGAACTAGCCACAAGACTCTTGACTTCTCTGAAGTCTCTTTATGGACCTTCACTTCGGTCTGCCTTTGCTCTGGTTTCACTTACGTACAAGTCTCTCCCATTTGAAGAGTGCTTCCTGAAGAAATGATGGGTGAAGGGATGGCAATTAAGGGGCAGTGCACAGAAAAAAGCAGCATTTCGATTTTGCTGGGAAAGGACCAGGTATTACATGGTGCTTAAACACATGCTTAGATAGATAAATATGGCCTGTGCATGTGATGCTCCACTGAATTAGTGTGTGGTGCACATTTATATCGTGTGAGCTTTACCAGTATTTCATATAAGCACCCCACTGAACCTATAATATGTCTGCAGTGCCTTGTGTGCAAGACTAATGGGTATGCTGGTCATTTCAAAGAGCAGCAAAACTCTGGGAAAGTCAAATAAGATTACAGGCTGTGAGGTACAAATAGTTTTAAAGGAAGGTAAAACTCCGTGTATCAGTGATGCCAGGCGAAAGCTGAGGAGACCCACAGCAAGAAACTTGCACACAGAAAAGCAAGGAAACCCCAGAAGTTACGGTATCTCACAAAAGTTTTCATGGCTGCAGGAGAGATGTATCTTATTTTCCTTGTGAAAAGTAACTCAGAATATGTGACTATTGCTATTAATGTACACGATGAAATACGAAGAACATGAAGTGCAGCAGAGTGATTGTGAAATGTAAAATCACAGAATCATAGAATAGTTAGGGTTGGAAAGGACCTTAAGATCATCTAGTTCCAACCCCCCTGCCATGAGCAGGGACACCACACACTAAAAATGTAGTATTTCTAATTTGAAAAGCATTTTATTTGCACTTTACCCAGCTATCAATGGCTTCCCTAGGTCCAAAACCCTGCAAACCAATGCCCAAATGATTTTACAAACCCTTGGTAATTTTTTTAACAGCACAATTTATCATAATTCTGTGTTTCCTGTGTAAGCAGCCCACACGTGGGGAAATTTGTACCAAAAGTCTATTCCCAAGAGAGACTCATGGCTCTGAGAATCAGAGCAAGCTGCCTGTGGGCATGTGAGGTTGAAAGTTTGTTTTGATCGCTGAAGCTCAGCCTGGCCTGGGCATGACCAAAACAAAGTGCTGCTGGTCCTGTGATGCCTTTGTCTTCAGGGAAGCAAGTGTTAGTGTGTAAGCTGGTGCTAGCAGTAGGATGTTGGAGAAGGGTATTCCATGGTATCGGGGCACTAGCAGAGAGTCCACATTTTAAGGAAGAAAATCTCTGAGCATGTGGTGTGATCTTCTTTAAACACACCAGGCTTCTGATATCTCTGGGAAGGAGGAAAAAAAAGAATTGCCAGGAGCTGGTAGACTTCTAGTGCATAAAGTATCCAAATTAGTGTTTTCAAATGAATTTTCAGATTATTCTGAGGTCACCCAAACCTCACAGATGAACACCTTACTTAGCATTGGGGTAAATCTTAAGTGTGTGGATATTGAATGGGGACGTGTGTTGACAACAACAGAAAGTGCTAAATCACGGAGGGTGCTTGCGTGACCCTCCTCACTGGTGTACCTGCACACTGTGGAGCATCACCTGTTCCTCCTTTCCCACCCCAGTGGGAAGTGGAACAATAATCTTTCTTCTGGGTTTTTTAAACACAGATGCTTCATGATACAGAGCATGTGACCCAGGAGGGGCTACAACGGACAATTGCTGAATCAACCTTCCTCCTATTGTCAGTCTTGATGACGATGGTGCTGCAAACCTCTGTAATGCAATGGGAACATCAGGTTGGGTCTGCTTGTCAGAGTTGATCAATGAGATGAGCAATAGCTGAACCAAATGCTTGTGGCTCTGTGCATGTGTGATGGGGTCTGATACAAAGGCTACAGAAATATATGACCTGTACATTAACATCGGTTAGCTTGTAAGTGATCAGCCTTGAAACTGCTTTGGTTGGAATTTGGAGTTTTACTTGGCTTTTGTAGATATTCTTACTTACAGATTATACAAGATTTCCATCTTTACTGGTGAGAATATTAAGGAACTGCTTATAAAACTGAGGGTTTATTAGAATTATTTTTTTATTGAGATCTTTCTGAAAGCTGGGGGCTATTTTATAAGTAAAATAACAAATAACACCGCTATTGCTTATTTCTGTACAAAATTAAGTTCTGGTAGTTCATACATAATAAATAATGTTATGATTTGAAAATGTTTCATTACATTACAATGATACATCTTAATAGGCATGGACCATGTAACGCACGGTTGTTAGCTTTATTGTTAATCAGATCTTTCTCATTAACACACTGTAGTTAAAAATGAAGTGCCCTAAAACTGGATATGTAATGTTAAGTGTAATTTTTGAAACTACTGTATTATGCTATTATTCTAAGTACATTGGAACTGCTTAGTTAATGAAATATTCAGCCCCTAAAATAAATCCTTTACTTTCTACCATTATGTTCACAAAATGTTTTAAAGGCAAACACAGGCACACTGTCCTTTCAGGAGAAGGTTGAAGCTATTAGGTATTTGAGACATCCTGATCAACGAATGCCAAATCTAAACTTGTCACAACTGTATTTATAATAGCTGAACTTCCCACCTCCCTGAGAGTGGCCTGTCTTGTCACACTTATTCTACCTGACCTACTTTCCAGCTCCGCACCTAAAGATGCTAAAAAAATTTCTGTGCCTCTTGAACAAGGGTAGAAATAGTTTTAACAGTGATGAATAAACACAAAACCAGTCTCTGGCAGCGGACCTCTGCCTCCTGCTTCCCACAAAAAAGATCTTCCTTTTGGAGCTCTGGACTGTTTCCTCCTGCATCATTTGCTGGCTAAAGCGTTTCGTGGTGAGGTGAAGCAAGGACCTCATGGCACATCGGTGAACTGATGGCTTGAGGGTAAAAAAAACAGGGAAGAAAGTATACTGTGCATATAGGTATTCAGGAAGTGTTCATCCTGCTCTACTATCTCTATGTGTAGAAGGCTCCAGAGCACAGAGCTACAGGTAAGCTGCCAACATGAGCAAGGTGTCAGAGCAAGGGGTAAAGCTCAGTCACACCATTGTCCATGGATAGCTCTCCTGCACAGTTTTCTGGCATGGTCTGGGGGCAGCCTAAGGTGATGGCTCAGCAGCTGGCAGCCTGACCAAAGAGTGAAGGGGCAGTCTGTCTGGGCATCAGGAGTCCCATCCAGGGACCATCTCTAGCCTATTTTACTTACTACAGACATAACCACAGAGATTTGGCACCCCGGATACTTAATGATCGCAACATCCTGTGCATTTATTTATGTGTCTGACTATGACAGTGATAAATATAGTTTTAAAACCACTAACAAATTGCTTTGTTCTTCCCTCATTCATGGCTTGAATATACATGTCCAGGCAAGTAATTATACCCAGGGCCCTTCTCTGGCACTGGGCCCAAGTGCCCCATCTCCTACAGCTATTCTGTTTTATCATACCAGATGGGTTGGCTACATCCAAACTGCCTGTGGGAATAATCTTTGGTCTGTGCAAGCTTCTAAATTGTGCTTGGGGATTTTATTTTGGAGAATGCTACCTGGCACAGACCCAGACTGTGCTAGGGACCATCAGCAGTGGTGATGATCAAACTCCCCTGCCTGGGAATGACCCTGGCATTATTTGACCTATTGGAATAGGTATTGCCTGAAAATTTCCCAGTGAGTTCTTGGTGCTACATAATTAATAATGTCATAATAAGGAACAAATTGTAGTGCTCAAGTGAGGAAGGAAAAGGTTGTAATTTCTGCTTTACATGTTGGTAAGCTAAACCCATAGAACCAAATCCTCAGAACTTGGTGGGAGTCATGCCTGAAAGCAGCCAAGATTATAAATACTTGTGATTCACATGAAAAAATCCCTATAATGTAGATAGGATTTTTGGTCTAGATACAATAGTAGCTTCTCCCACTAGAGGTGCTGTTGGCAGGTTTCAAAGTGTGCTTTTATTCACCCCGAAGAAATAAGCTTAGTCAATAGGGGAAGTTGGGGCAGGAACAGGGTGTTCATGTTGACATAGAACATGGGGCTGGTAACAAAGAATTGTGCGGCTAGTTAGCATGGATCAGTGCAGGCCTCTTGTGTAGACTTCAGTTACAGGTCAGCACAGCTGCCAAAATCCTATTTCCCCCAGCCAAATCTCTTCATCTCTCCATTCCTTTGGGCTTATTGAATAGAAGTTATAACACTCTCAAGGTCAACAGATGCAACTGTGACACAAAGGATAGCCATGGACCCTGTTCTAAACACCAAGGACTTTTGTTTTCCAGCAAATACACGGCTTATAGACAGCTTTTCATCTTCAGTGGAACTGGTTAACTTTTAGAAGCTTTGATAAATGTTTTATCTTTTGCACATGCATAATTCTGCTAAAGGAAACAAGTACTCTATGTGGGACCTGGTTTTTAATGTCAAACTTTTACCGGAAAACCAGGAGGGAGTACTGTGTAGTTGTAGTCAGGTCCTCTCTTCTCCTGCTCTGCTGAGCCAGCACTTTGTAATGAGTCTATTGCCAAAGGATAAATGCTGCTTTTTTTTTTTTCTCTCCATACCATGGCAGTTCTGTGTTTTTCAAAGCAGAGCTACCAAGGTAATAATTAGTGGGGAGGGAATGGGGTCTTCCAGCAACAGGATTCCAGTACCATCTGCTGGCAGGAGATACATGGGCTTGGCCTGGATGTCCCCCCTTAAATCTGTATTCTGTCTAAGGTGGTTCAGTGTATTTTTAATTAATTACTCCTGTCAGTCAGAGACGCTCTGCTACCACCAGTCATATCTTAACAAATGAGCTCCTCACACCTTTCATAAATAATTTGTCTTTCAGATTCAGCAAGAGTAGCCCAGTTTTCAGTAAGGGAACACTTTGTTCAGATACCAAGGTTCTATCTGACTAATGGTATAAGTATGGTGAGCTTATGTCTCACATCAGTGTGAGTGTCTGGGAAAGGGCAAGTAGTTTTGCAACATGAACGTTTGGGGCAATATGATTCCCTTCTGGCAGATATAAAACTCAAAATATTCATTATGTGACTGGACATTCTTTGGCCATGAAGCTGCAAATGCAGGTGGATGCTCAAGGGGTCAGTTGCCAAAATATTGTTGGACTTCTTGGTTGCCTGTGGGGCATTTGATAGTGCTATGGGTTGTGATTCTGCAAAGAACATCTTTAATTTTACACTTTTTTTGTTCCCATCCCATTGAATTAAATGTTTTCAGTGCTTACTGTTGAGCTGAGGTCATGATTCTGGATCTCTTCCTGACCTTAGCTTCGAAAGTCATTCTGACTTATTCTAGAATGCAGCTGTGGGTATCTGCAGAGACGCTCAAGCTGTCTTCAGTAGGACTAGCATAGGCGTGGGCAGGAATTAGCATGTTTCAGTAAAGTTTCAACAGCAATACCTGAACTAATTGCTAAAATTAGGTCAAACTCTGTGTGTGTGCTAGAACTGTGTTCCTGACAGATCGACCTGATAGAGCACATTATCCTTTTAGCTATTTTCTAAACTTAGATGTATCAAAATCCTTTTGGAAAATGCCTATAACTACTGGACCTTATATTATAGAAAGTTATCAGTAATGTTGCATATATTTCTAAAATACTTTCCAAGTTCTACTTTACGTGGAGATGAGACAAATCTGGGCCATTTAAATGCATGTTCTTTAGTAAGGCTCAGCTTTCCGCAATTGTATGAAAAGACTTCAGATGACTGCAAAAGGACTGCTTGCTTATCTAGCACAAAAGACAAGTTACACGATAAACACGTTTAATTACTTTTCATTGCAATCTTCATACATGGAGATTTTAAGAGTTTGTTATCACACAATGAAAAGCAAGATCTCTAATTGCATTTTTAAAGATTTTTTTAAAAATTTTTCTTCTAACAGAAACACAAATATAAATTTTCTTTGAAATCCCCAGAACATTTAAATTATACGTATGTGCTGCATGAAATATGGCTATAGGCTAGGTACCTGATAACATTTGGTACCTTTCATGTAGCTAGTGAACACAGTACTTTATTACAGTACCATAGAGTTGTCAAGCATTAACTTTACAAGTTAATGAAAAAAAAAAAATCCTAATTATAGGGATAACTTACAAGGACTATTGATGATAAAACATCCTTACTCACCATTTTAACACCATTTCAGTCTTTAAATATTAATATAGTGCAGACTGATTACTATTATTCTTGGAATCAAATGATCTTTGTTATAGTAAAATAAACCACAAAATGTTACTTTTACTGTTGTGCTTATGGCCTCAATTCTCTGGCGTCTGATACATTTTGGCTAAGACTCCTCAGACCTTCAGGTTTCTCTTTACATGGCAAAAAGCCTTCATGGATCCTCACATAATTCAGCATCCCATTCCCACTTCTGATGACTTCATTGGTAGATCTAAATGTGCCATTGGGGATTTGGGTGCAGTTTTATGTTCAATTTAATCTGATATAACCTCTTTTCCCCTCTCTGCCCCCACTCACATATTTCTGCCCCTCCTTCACATAGCATCTGCAGATCATGTGAGTGTGTGGCGAGTTGACATGGAAACTAACCACAAACAAGAAGAAAAAAGATTTGTTTTCTGCTGGTTTAGCAAATAAACTTGTTTCTTCAAGGTGATTGTTAGATCTGATGCAAGGGGTGGCTGGGGGTGGGAACGGGCTAGACCCTGGCATCTTCTTTTAGTGACTGCCTGCTACGACACTGGGGTATGTGTAATGTGATGTTGCATCCTTGTGTATTGTTTCATTGTACCTGCTGCAGGATACAAGATACGAAGGATGCCTAAAAGGGCCAAAAACCTAGAAATGGTCCTGAAATACTAAATTAAGGGAACCAAGCATGCCCTGTTTCTTACAGACATCCATGGTAGTAGATGCAAGAAAGCCTGCCCTCTTTGCAACTACACTGATAAGGAGGGGATACTAGAGGAAGAAATGAGATCTAAAATCTTGCAACCTACCCACAAATTACTCCTTCCACTGACTGGACTGCAAGGTTATTGCTTACAAAGAGGAAGACTGATATGGGGCCATGGCCAGCCTTTCCACTACCTTAGTCAAACAGTAGTGTAGTAAAAGTATTCTTGACATATGCAGCTCTGATGCATACAAATATATAGATATTAGTTGGCCTTTAATGAAGATGAGGATTGGTGAGAAACAAGTGTCCTAGGGTTGCTAAGGATTTTAAACATACAAGGTTTGAAAATCTAATTTCCTATTTTTTTATTAGTTTTGAAAGCAAGTGAAATGCATGCTCAGACTGCATGAGAACTTTATAGGAAACAAATGCAATTCACAGCTGTTAAAGCCACCATATGGCAAAGAAATCATTAACTCAAGAGGCTCAAAAGGTAACAAATATCTGCTGAGATTCATTAACTAGGAGTTTTTATTCACTGCTGCACAGCTTGGATTGTCATCCTAGTTTTGGCTGGGATAGAGTTAATTTTCTCCCTGGTAGCTGGTGCAGTGCTGTGTTTTGGATTTAGCCGGGGAATAATGCTGATAACACACTGATGTTTTAGTTGTGGCTAAGTAGCACTTACTCTAATCAAGGACTTTTCAGTCTCTCATCCTCTGCCAGTGAGGAGGGGCACAAGAAGCAGGGAGGAAGCAGACACAGAACACCTGACCCAAATTAGCCAAAGGGATATTCCATACCACACCACAGCATGCCCCCTATATAAACTGGGGGCACTTACGCAGAAGGGGCAGATCACTTCTCAGGATTGGGATGGGTATCATTCAGTGGGGGGTGAGCAACTGTATTGTGCATTATCTCATTTTCTAGAGTTTCATTCATCTTTCTCTTTTGTTATCTTCCTTTTCATTACTACTACTATTACATTTTACTTTATTCAAACTATTAAGCTGTTCTTATCTCAATCCTCAGGTTTTACGTTTTTCCAATTCTCCATCCCATCCCACAGGGCAGCAGAGGGAAGAGGAATGAGTGAGTGGCTGTGTGGTACTTAGTTGACATCTGGGCTTAAACCACAACAATTAATTTTTAAATGGTCTTGGTATGGAAAAGGACATCCGTCTACTTCCAGATATTAGTTGCAGTGGCAGGAGTGTCGTGATGCACTCGGAGCCCACAGCTGTGCTTCCAGAAGCTTTTTCTGTAGGAAGCAGGTCTAGGTTTTGTCCCACAGGCATTGGGACACTGAGACCTGGAGCACTTCAGTCCTCAAAATTATTTATGTAAATAATTATCATGGGACTTAATTTACCTTTTGCTTTCCCACATGTCTGCCTTTGAAAGTGGCTCATCTTCCAAAAATCCTTTACAACTTACTGTTTTCTGGAAATGAAGGCCTTTTCAGGCACTTCCTTTTAATGAACTGAAATTTGTAGTTACTTAGGAGCCTTTAGGCCCATACTAGTGACTGTTTCTTAATCCTTCCTGCAGGCCTGCTCTAGTTGAAATACATTTTTGTGACCTGCTTGCTTTATTTGCTGAGTTATTTTATCAAATATGTGCTGCTGAAGATACATCAGAACTGTGAGATGTGTTGATAAAAATCAAAGTTCATGTTTCTTTTATGTGTCGGCGGGTGTTTTATGGGTTTTTTTTGGGGTGGAGGATAGCCTGTTGGTTTTTTTTGTTTTTTCCCCCTCATCATGTTTGGTTTCCCATTCACAGGAAGCCCAAAGAACATTTACACTTTAATTAAACCCTTGACAGAGCATAAAAGGTATTTTCCTCCCACTTTCTCAATAGCAAACCAGGAGAAATGCCCACTCTAGTGTATGCAGTTTCATACACTGTGTCAATGGGCAGTTGTAAAGATTTCTTGTAAGATTTGTAGGGCTCATACAACCTACTCTTACTTTCTGCCCAACACGCGAAATAAAACCTGATGGTTTTGAGTTACGTTCAGCCACCAAAACATTTATGTGGGAAAGTATACAAATGAAACCCACTTAAAAAGTAAAGTTGGCAGCAATCAATCACCTATAAGGCCAGGTCTGCAAAGCTTAACTTGTGGGAGTAACTCCTTACATGGTACTTTATATCACCCAAGTGCTTTAGAAATAGTAACTCACGTTATGCAGAAACTTAGGCACGCAGTGATTTTATCTGCCCAAAGCCACAGGGAAAGTCAATAGTGGAGACTGAGTTTGACCCTGGTACTCCCAGCATTTGAGCCTGGGGTTTCCTTTGGACTTATCAAACATGTAGAAGTTTACAATGTGCGACTCCTTGCCTCCTCCAGGTCTTCACAGGCTCCTTGGAAAGAAACACAGGAAAATGGTCAGCTGCAGGCTTCAACCGAGGAGGCTTCTATAAAAACCTGTGTTGTCTTTTCTTTGTTTGCTGAATAATAGTGGGGAGCCCAGGCTTCCAGAAAATACAGTCCCAGAGCACATATCTCATACAGTCAGTGTCCAAAGGGCTGTGGTTTCTAGAGCTTATAAAGTCTTTGACATCATTTCACCACAGATGCAGTAAAATGGACCTGATGTGCCGCAAGGCTGTGGAGCCATTGCTTATCCCACCACCATGCTCTTGGGAGTCTTGAAGATCTGACCATCTCAGCTTATGCTGGGGCATTGACATTTCCAGGCTTCTCTTCCAGGCTTTCGAAAGTCAGCAGCTGCTATTCTCAAACTCTGAAAGTCTAGATTTGGTCTAGCCTTCAAAGGTCACAAATCGTTATGTGGAGAAGCACTGGAACACACTGCAGTGGGAATATTCAAACATTTGTTTATCACAGTGTTTCCTCTTTTTTCTCCCACATTTCCGCATCCCAAGTAAATTTTTTAGTTTTTTACTTCTCTTCTGAAATGGAACTTTGTAATTGATTCCCTTAAATCTTGAGATTTCCCCAGATTTGATTAGGTCTTAGCCCATTGTAACTGTACTGCTGGACCCTGACCAGCTACTAACATTTCTACTCTTATTGCTATGTTACTCATACCCATTTGGAAACAGTCCCAGTAGGCAGTCCAGGGGGGAGACCTCTGATGCTGATCACTGAAATGGAGACCAGGGCAAGCTACTGCTTTAATGAGTTTCCACAGAATTTCCATGTTGTCACTAAGCACAGAGGTCAGCTGCCAGCATCCTTTCAGCTACAGCAGTTGCTGGCTGCAAATACCTGGTTTAACTCATGAATGACCTCTGCCTGTTTGTTATTAACCCTCTGCCAAACAACCTTGAACAAGGACTGCTGGTGGAGGGGCCTATAGGAAAGATGCTGTCTGGTTTGTACCAGTTTGCTCAAAATAGCCTAAACACTTGCTTTGAAACAGACCTGCTGGTGGTCCTGAATAGGAGGAGGGAGAACTAACATGTTCTGCTGCAGCAGTGGAGCTGAGGAATAGTTACTTGCAGCTCTTGAGCAAAAGCCATCAGCAGAGGCAGATCCAGATGAAGAAGGAGTACCTGTAGGCAGTCCACATCATGCTGCACACATGCTCCATCCCTGGCAGGGTTCAATGCCAGGCTGGACTGAGCCTTGGGTGACATAGTCTAGTGTGTGGTGTCCCTACCCATGGCAGAGGTTTGGAACTAGATGATCTTGAGGTCCTTTCAAACCCTAACTATTCTATAGGGCAGGGAAGTCACTGGCAGTCTTGGCTACCTTGGATTTCTTGTCAGCACACAGGACAGTGGAGTTAAACCACAGGAAATCTGTTGAGATGGGGAAACAGTGTGGACAGAAACCTCATACTTTGCTGCCTGCACAGTAAAATTCACATTAAAAAGTATGCTCATGTATATTACACCATAGAACTCCCCATATGAATGCAGAATGAGTTCACAAGTGCACTCCAGACATTTGCCGTGGTGGCTGGGAATATGATGAAAACTGAAGTGATGCCTGCCTGATTTTACTTGGCTGGTGAGAAAAGCTGGGCAGCAAAAGCACAGTTTTACTGGTCCGAGCTAAGCTCTCAAAGAAGTTGTAAATAGTTGCCTTCTTCCAGGTGCAGCTGAGTGGGCTGAAGAGGTTGCCTTGCCCATCAGGAGGTTACTGATCCTGCAGCAGAGCATCCCATGTCCAATTTCCCCTACTCCACACTCCAGCTCACTGCAGGAGTGACTGGGTGATTTTTCCTGAAGGGAATTAGACAGTGTATGTAAGCATACAAAGCATTCTGCCAGGCGACCTGCTGGCCAGGAGCATTTTGTGTAAAGGTAATGACATGTAAACTGTATCTTACGGTACTGCAGCCGTTTAGTGAGCCAAGGATCCCACCTCAGCCTGAAATGTTTTAAAATACCCATTATACCACCAATATCAGCCACTATCCACCAGCAGCAGAATCACACCAACTACCCTCCTTCTAGCCGATAAGTGGGTTTTGTCAGCGTAATTCACACTAGCGCAGGTCCGTTTTAGCAGCACAATTTTGTTCAGGAGCATGATGTCTTCACACATCTAATCAAATAGCTGTACTTGCTGACTGTAGCCAGGCTGAACCCAAAGCATATGATAATTTGACCTAAGACATAAAAATGTAGTTTAAAATGCCTTTTCCAAAGCAGTAGTATTTTCACCAGAAACCCTACCACCCCCCCAAAACTTCCCCACCATAGTAATGTGTGTAAAAACCATCTGTAGTCTGATTTCTCACACTTTTGCATACTGAGGGGTATCAAAAAGCATGAGAGGGCTCTTCTTTGTAAAGTGGTTATTTTTTCAGTACAGACTAAAGCATTTCCCGTGTTGCCCTATTGAAAAAATGCTCTCAGCTTTGAGGGTAACACTTGCCTGTGACAGGGTGGGAGCTGCAAGGGGGGAAGCAGGGCAGTGGTGGAGCTTGCTGCTCCCTGAAGCTAGCAAGGTGACAGGGGACAGGATGTCATCACACTTTCTTGCTGCAGCAACTGTCTACACACAGATGCTTTGTCCTGAGAGTGGATCCAGGACATGGCAAAGCTCTAGTGCTTGTGCAAAGTCGTACTTGTGCACCATGCCCAGCAGCCAGGGCACTTCATGGTCTGGAGATGTGGGCAGAGACTCCTTGGGGTGAAAAGAAGCACACTGCACTTCAAGCTCTTATGTTTGAAGCTTTCTCAAGTAGTTGATGCTTCAAGCAGTTGAAAGTCTGCAGGTTTTCACTGCAGAGTAGGGTGTCAGCCACTTTGTCTGGAGACACTTTAAAGTCATGTCACCAGCATCTGATCTTCTCACTCTCCCGCTCTCTGGCCAAGATCACTTTTGCTTTCAGTGCAGGCGTGAAGGAACTAGAGAGTGCCGAGGGTCCCTTCTTCACCTTATCAATCCCTCCCAGTCCCTCTTAAAATGCGAACTTCTTTAATGAGCAGCCATTTGGAGTGGGGGAATCCCAGTGCAGGGTTTTCTTCACTCTACCCATCCATTTGAGACAGATGCTTAACTCTCTGACTTGCCCTAATTCTCTGCCACTTTCACTCACTGAGGGTAGGACTCACTAGGTTTGATTTGTGCTCTTACAGAGTGCCCAGCCCTGTCGTATCTGACCTTCCTCTCACTTTCTCCTCCTATAATATTCCCTCTGGGTTAGTGTTCAGAAGCAACTGTGACTGGTATTTCTAATGAGACATAAAATGGGAGAAGAGCTGTTTATAAAACCTCTTCTCTATGTGTCATGTGGGTACTTCTGTGTTGCAAATCTCCAAATTTTTGTACAGTGGTTGACTATTGATTCTGCTGTTTGAAATTCAAACCTCTGCTCTCCTCAGAAGATCTGACAGAATTGGACACAAAATGATTACTTAGCTACAGATTTTTATTTGTAACTAACCCACAGAATTTAATAAAATATTGAGAAGTGATTTCACAAGACAGTTCCAGAACCTGAAAATGGGAGGAGAAATCTTCCATTAGCAGCTTGCATAGGATTCAGATAATTTTTGGATTACCCTGTTAAATTTGATTTAGGTCCTGACTCAGCAGAGCATTTTAGTAGTGCTTACTTTGCTGAAATGAGCAGGGATGGATCTGAACTCAGACACAGAGATCATTGCATGTTGGTGAGTGAGATTTTTAAATGTACTTAAATGTTTAAGTCACTAAGTACCTTTAAAAATCTGTCTTTAAATATGTTGCTGAATTAGGGCCCTAATTCCCATTAAATTCTCTTTTGGCTGGATTCTCCAGTTTGCCAAGTTCATTTGTTGCCTTTAGACTTCCTTCTAAGGTTTCCCTTGATCAGCTAATGTGTGTCGAAATACACCTTGTTCTGTCTGCAGCTGGCATTTAAAATACATTCATTAAACACGTTGGCTAATGCGTTATTAAAGAAACACCTTTTATCCTTCTCTAATCATATTCTTGGTACATCTCTCATGATGCAATAGGTGCTGGGTACATTTCAAAGGTGCGTAATTGTGTCTCACAGCATCGTGATGTAATGGGCTTCTCAGGTATCACCCTTCTATGCATGAGACAGGGCTGGGTTGGTTTATGGGATGAAAGCATATTTGATATGTTGGCACTGGGTGGAGGAAGAGGTTGGTGGTAATGTTGCTGGGAGGTCATGCTTGGTTATGGGCCAGTGCTCTTTCCAAAGCAGTCGTCCCACTTCTGGGGACAGGGTGTAGAACAGGTTGACCAGGTAATTCTGTCCCATGGGCTTACAAGGCTGTAAGAGACAGAGACTGAAGAGGTGAAGGGAACACAGGGAGAACAGCAGTATCTCTGCACAGTGCCTGGAGCAGCAGCTCCACACTGGGACACACCATCAGAAGGTCTGGTGACACAGACCAAAATAGTGGGATATGGTCTCTCTGGCCTGGATGACATGAGAGAACACACTTATTACCCTCCAGTGGCACAGGGCATTACAGCCTGTGTATCCCACCCCTAGAAATCTCTGACAGTTAATCTCACCCTTCTCTTCCTATGCCTTATTGCTGAGCTCCGGGAGGAATGTAAGTGCTTCATTGACCACAGGGTTGAATTTCACCTGGATTAAATCCCTTTGAAAACCTAAACTGGTTTGCTGATGAGCTACACAGAAATGCTTCCTGTCTACTGCATTACCATCTCTAGGTCAATACCCCTTTCTGAAACACAAAGCGGTCATGGAGGGGTTTCAGACCTTGTGGTAGATGGTAGTGAAAGAAACATTATCCTCCTATAGCACAGGAACAGCTCAGTTGATTTAAGTCAGGTTTGGCTGAAGGAATCTCTGTCAGCTTTAGCTTCTCATGCTAAAACCTAGCATAAATGTGATTAAACATTTCTGAAACTAAAGTAAAACAGATCTGTGAGAGAAATCTTCATTAGAGTCACAACTGCACAGAATCTACCACCTCTCTGCATTTATCAGTGTTTAATACAAATACATACATTGGAGCAAAAGGGAAGAAGAGAACCCCACAGGACATGACTTCCAATTAGCAGGGGGTCACATCTCCTGCTGTGATTTGCTATTGAAAAACATGCAAAAGATAATTGAACATTACACTCTCATCTCCCCCTGCTGCTGACAGCATTACTAGGAGGGCTGTTCTGGACCCCTTGGGGAGATGGGGAGAAGGGATCAGGCAATTACATGCAGCGCCACATAATAACAGTGATTCATAACCTCATGGCACTAAACTCACTGGGCCAGATCTTTAGCTAGTGCCCGCTGGTGTAGCTTCATTGACTTCAGGAGGGAGATGCTGATTTACGTCAGCTGCAGATCTGGCCCATTTACTTTTTCTCTTTAAGAAAGCAATAAACTGTGCAGAGGGAGAGCAGGGTGTGCAGTGCTCCGCGCAGCAGCCTGATGGGTTTCTGCTGAGGAATGCTAAATATCTGAGAGATAATGACTGCTTTTGTGAAAGATCAAGTTATATTGCCCCTTGTGCCTCCACAAGGTGGCTTAAACTCTGAAATTTGCTATTTTGGATGTAGGATAGCCAAAGAAGCTGAAGTGATCTTAGTTATAGTCAAGCTTCACAAACCTTTTCTGTACAGCTTTAGGAACAGGTTCTTAATGCCAGCATCATCTGGAGGTGCTGGCATCCCTAATATTAGAGAAAGTTTCCTTAGCCTAGTCATTTTCTTATCCTGATTTGCCTTGGTCTGAGTTGGTTTAAGGGAAGTGAGCATAGTACGAAGTAGGGATCAAAGGTCCTTGTCTCTTAGTCCAGCTTCAGCAGTGACTTGCATTGTACCTTGAGCAAGTCCCTCCATGGTCCTGTGTGTTCAACTATTCCTCTGCTCCCAAGATTTTCTTTCCTTTGTGTGATTGCCTGGGAATTTTCCAGCTTCCTAGAAGAACAGGCAGCCCCTCTCTGATGAGACCCAGGCCAGACACAGCTGTCCCTCCTTTAGCGCTGAGACCACACACAATTCACCCAGCCCTGGGGTAGAAGAGTTAGCAGAGTCCTGGAGTTTCTGGGGTACAGTGGTTTGAGACAGGCTGGGGTCTGTGCAGCTGTGCCAGGGATATGGATGGCTGCTGTAGGCAGAAGACAGCTTATGATGTGAGCATCAGGGCCCTGGGAGCCTCAGACTTTACTCAGCCCGTTTGGCACAGGCTGGAGTGAGGAATTTTTAATGACAGGGTTTGAAAATGTTAGCAGATTGTACGTAGCTCATGCCTGCTTTCACTAGCTGAACTAGCCAGTAATTTAATTACATCTGTGGCTTACAGCTAACTTATGCATGCCTATCTGTTGCATACCACACAGCCCAGTACAGGAGGGTGGGCTGGCCCTGGGAAAGGGCGCTGGGAATCCGTGCTGATTTGCACTGACCTGCGGGTGACTGCCAGGACGTGGATTCATGAGTGGGGATTACATTCAAGGACACAATAGTTTCCTTCCTTTGACCAGTCTTGATGTGGTCACAGGAATATATAACCAAGATGTCTGCTTAATTCTTTTTCTTTTCATGTGGCTTCCTGTTGTAGTCCCTCTGTCTGTATTACAATGTTGTAAGCTCCTCGAGGCAGGGACCATGGCTTTATATACCTTTGCTAAATACCAATACCTCATCACATTGCTGTCTAGCAAGCAAGATTGTCATAGTGTGAGTTGGCTTCCAAATTCAGCTCTGAGCTCTGTCTCACTTTCTCAAAGACTCAGGCAGTGCTGGGGTTGTAATTTAGGTGCCTGTACTGGTGAACTGGAGTGAATTGTGCTGATCTGATCTACACTGCAATAGCACCTGAAGGGGAAAAAACAGGAAGAACGAAACTTAGTATTGTCAGCTCTGCACTTACAACTAATTTTTTTAATCCTTAATAAAACCTTTATCAGCTTAGAAATCTTGATACTTTAAAATAACTGATGTTGGGCTGTTTCAGTTGCTCCTCTTTTGCATTCATGCTTTTAGGCATTCATTTCCTTCCTTTGCCACCCCCTATGCTGCAATCTCCTGACTATAAAACTTTAGGCTTTATTTTAATGAAGAGTGAGTTATCCAGAATCTCATGACTCCAGGAGCTGAGTGATCAAGGAAAAAGCATAGACAACACTACGAAAAAAGCCCCATGCTTGTCATATTAGCATTTGCTGTAGCTAGAGAAATCCTAGGGAAGAACTAGACCCAGGCTAAAGGTGGAGCCTGGAAAACGGTGGTCCCAAGATTTTTATTAGCTTCATATACAAGTTGCCTCCAAACTAACCTTCTTACTGCTGTTTTGCAGCATGGAAGTGCTATTATTTCCATTTCACAGATGGGTAACTAGGAGACAAACAAAATTAACAACCTGCCCAAAGTCTCTCAAACAGTTCACAAAAGAGAGAAAAAATACGTCTTAATCCTAGGTCAGAGTCCTCAGTGGTGGGTCACTCCTTGCTGGTGAACAGAGCCGGAGAAGAAGTTTAGTAACACCGGGTTAGCCTCTGCAGGCTGAGTTAGGGTTTAGCGTAAGGAAGCAGTCAAATGTGTGGCTGTCTATCTGGAGGGTATTTGCACTAATAAAACTGCTGAGTCTGGAAAGCTGAGCATTTTCCCGTGTGATTGCTGCAGTTTCATTTTCTGGTCATGGTGGGAACAGCCTTTCTGGTTCTTAATGGAATTAGTAAAACATCCAAACATTTCATAACTTTAATGGCTGTAGAAGTGGGAGAAACTCCAGCTGGTAGGTATAGAGATGGCTCCTGGTTTTCCAAGTCAGTTTGCCCTTTCTTTAGTGAACTGTTTTATTTTATTTTAGCAACCTGCTGTCTTCTCTCTGTTTAAATCTGGTCAGAAGAAAAGGAGAGAGCAGATAAGTAGAGGTGCAAAGTCATCATCTTAAGAAGCATCCAAGAAATTAATAGAGCAAATGCAAATTGCAGCTTTTCAGTCTCCCAGGACAGGGCTTTGCTCAGTGTTCACCTGTGCTGAATCTTCCTTTTGTGCTTTTCTACAGGCAGTAAAGACACCGAGTCTCTCCACCAAACTGAGGCTTCTTCCCACCTCACTGTCTCCATCTGTTGCCTCTTCCCTTGTTCTTGCTTGGTTTACAGACCTCCAGCATAAATAAAAGATTGCCCTGTCCCCACCTGAATTGTTTATGGAGGGGAATTTCCCCTTCTATACACACATATGCTTTCCTTTGAAGAAAACACTCATTTAAAATCACCTGGCACATCCACACAGCAAGGCTCCTTTCCTACAAAATGAGCACCCACATCAACATGTGCCTGATCTTAATCTCCCAGTTATGCACATGCATGAAACTCACATAAAAAACAATGTGCCTACTGCAACTGTGTCCATGCACGCAGCTTAGATGAGCATCCTATTTGTCTGGATCATGGAAAATTACATTTCTTTGACTTTTTTGTAAAAATACATTTCATATGAACTGTTTTTGCAGCCAATAAGTAAATAGTTAACGAACCCATTGGCTAGCGAAAGATGGGAAGTTGTAGTGACTAGGCATTGAGCAGGAATTTAGGAGTGCTGTGCTCTGTATTAGCTCCCAGGCTGAGTCATCTTTATCCTCTTTGGTAAATCATGTGGAGGACTGAAAGAAGATGATCCAAATCACCTGTAAATGCAGTATGTTCCCCAATGCGTCCACCTCCCATCTACATGGCTCCTTCACACTGTTTGCAAGCAGTCTGTACGACAAAGCCTATATTTTGGGCTAGCAACATCCTGCGGGGATACTTTAATCCTGCCCAAGGCAACGGTTGCAGGCACCCAGTGTAGGAGACAGGCAAGTGTCAGGGTGCAGCTTTCAGCCACCCTTACAGATGAGTGCCAACATAGCCATTAAGTTTTCCCATTTGTAAAACAGGAATAACACTTATCTCTCAAAAGCATCATGGCACTTTTTTAATGAGTGTTTACTTGTCCTTGGTGTATCTCACTTTGCAAATAGCTCCATGGAATATTTTTGGAAGGTCTCCCTTGTACAGTGTGACAATGGGTAGCAGAATTGGACTTTGAGTATTTGGAAAGTGCCTTGGGAGCCTGTGATGAAAGGCGAGATGCAAGTGCAAAGTATTATTATTCTAATGACGCCCGACTCTCTCTGAGCTGTGCCTTGTGGAAGTGTGTGAACTTTGGAGCGTGCCCTGAAGAATGTGAACCATGACAGCTCTCAGGAGATGCAGGGGATGCTGGCAACAGCTTAATCAATTATGACAGCAATGGTAAGATCTGTCCAGATTAGAGCACTTCAAAAACTACAAAGCCTCAGGCTTCTCTGTCTAGGTTTTTGCGAGAGTGGGACAATGAAGGAAATGGATTGATTGGGGTCCTTTGAAATGTAGTAATACTAGCATCTGCTGGCTTAAATGCAAGACCAGTCAGATAGTGTTTTATCATCTAAAGACACAGGATGGTACAGGAGGCAGTGCTGCGAATGGGCTAGATGAGATGTTTCCCTGGGAGAAGGGTCGGTTATCTCAAACGTGTTATTGTAAAATAAGGCAGGGATGAAGGAAAACAAAAGGAAAACATCACACAGAAAAGATCTATTGGGGAATGGGTAACTCTGCAAAAACATCACATCAAAGGAGGACATTTTCTGTTAGGAATCAAATTATCCTCTTCCTTTCCAAGTCAAACGGACCCATTTGAGGAACAGATAGGAAAGATAACGCCTTGCAGCCAGAGAGATTTTATCTCCCTCTCAAGCATGTGTGCATGTGTGAATTTCAAATAAACACAGCAGCAGAACACAAAGGGTTATATGGGCACAATGAATTACACGAGCGTGCATGTGTTTTCTCAAGACAACTGAGCAAACTAAATCAGGTGAAGCTCAAAACTGCCAAATCAGCAAATAGGAATAAATACATTACTATTGCAAGAATATTTCTTAAATATTGTCCACAGAGGCAAGCCACGGACCTGTACTCAGCTGAATGGGGTGTTCAGATATATTATTTCAGGGTATATTAAGCTGATCAGCTCACTTGGAAGCCACTGGTCCTTTTAAAGGGTTTCCTTTTAAAGGTAGCTCCTCAAATAGCTGCCCAGGCATTGTATGGAGCTTCATGTTTCACAGTGGCAGGAGTGGCTGTGTGCAGGGATGTCTTACACAGTGGCTCTGCTGCAAAGGATGAGACAGATCACCCCTGCACCCAGAGCCCAACCTTATTTTCTGTACCTCTTCCAGATAGCCACCATCCCTCCCTGCTGCCAGTCCATGGCCTGGCATAGTTCTTAGCAATAGGAAATGTGCTTCAGGCATGCAGGAATGATCCTGAGCCAAGCCGTATATTGGCACAATTTGCCCAGTGACCTGGCTGTGACACTTACGTCTTGCAAGGCAGCTTTTTTGCACTACAGTGATTCACTCTCTGTTGGTGTCACCTGCAGCATCACTCCGTCACTGCCTGAAGTACCAGCGATGGAAGGAGTCAAGCATGCAGGTCTCATGCCTCGCATGTGAAGTCTGACAAGTCTTACGCAGCCTGGTGACAAAAGTGAGAGCTGGAAACAAACCTGTGCTGTACAATTAGGTCAGCAAACAGGGCTGGGCTTGTTCAGGAAGCGATGCACTGTGACTCTTGAGGGAAGAGCAGCTTTGCCAAAACACCTCCACCTGCTCCTTCTGTTCCATGCTTGATGCCTGAACTGAAACAATCACAGCAGACCTGTGGTTTTGACTGCCCTGTGTACATTGCAGGAGAGTTCACGCAACAAAGACATGCTAATTCTTTGCTACGGTACTGTGCTGGCGTGGATTAAGCATAGGATTAGCAGCACTGCAAATGCTGCTTTGGAGATTGGTAGCAGGCCAGTTTTTGTTCTTCCTCCCTGTTTTAAGTGGGTCTCTAGGAGGAAGCATTTGGGTTTGACTCTCATTGTGCAACCCTGGTGATGTTATGATGTTCCTGTTTCCTTGTGGAAATGGGGATCAATAACATTCACACACTTCAGCAGAGCACCTTGAGGTTGGTCTGTGGGAGATGCTGGGGGAGTGGGGAGAGTCTTGCATTACTGTGGGCTTGCAACCCACTGCCCACTCCATGAAACCTATGCCACAGCAGGTGAACACAGCATCAAATGTGGTTTCTTTGCCATTCTTCTGTAAAGCATTGCCAGCCTTCCTTCATATATTGTTTGAAGTTACCTTCTGTGCTTTGTTCATGTCCCAGCTTAGATAGGGCTCGTTTTATTACCAAGCAGGCCCCTGGCATGAGTACGGGCACCTAGAACAGTGCTGATGTTTAGTAGATAGAGTACACCGTCGTAGACCCTGATCCATGTACAATAAAGGGACATAAGTCAAAGTGTTAGGCAGATGGCTGACTGTGAGTGCCTGACTTTGATGTTGCAACTCCTCTCCCTCTTTATTGCACAGAAAGGCATAGTCTGGCAGTCCTAAATACTAGGCAATGAATCACCTACTTAATGACTGTAATAGGCAGCCAGAACACAGTCCACAGCCTTTTGGGGTCTGTCCAGCGTCTACTTGCCTGTCTGTAAGCACACATTTAGAAATAATAATTGACCCCTGATTTACAGGGTCAGTACTTTTACGTACCTACATTTTTATGATGAAAAAGGAAAAGTGTTTCCTTCATGGGATTTAATTTACAAAGGGGAGAGTTGGACAATTGTTGGACCGGCATTAAGGGAATAAGAAGGGTGTAATTTAAAAAGGTGAATAATCCTGAAAGGATTTTTTCATTTTACTTTTATTTGTCTTCTTTTTTTCTTTTCCCCAACCTTGCTGGTTTACAGCTGGGTAGTCACTTTAAGAAAGTGAATTTGTCACCAGTGTGCTAGAGATTTTCATTGTTAACCCAAAGACCAGCTCGTACCCGCCAGTTAGCATAAAAAGCAGCTAGTTTTTCATTTCCACCATGAGTAGAAACCTGTCTTGAGGATCCAAGATTTTTTGCAAACTCTTCTCAGCCATTAATAAAGTGGAGAGAGCACTGCTGCATGTGGTTTATCACCAGTCAGGATGGCTGGAGGTTACCTCCACAGACATGTCTCCACAGAAAAGCCCAGGGTGTCTTTACTTGCCATCTATTAACTCATGGTACCTTCACTTTGTCCTAACATACCTGTTTACTTCCCAGTTTGGGATCTGGCATCGTGACTTCCTAAAGGTTTCTTATGTAGCTTCTATCATCAGTACCTGAGCTGCACGTGGCCTTCCTTGCCTCCAGCATGAAGAAACTAATGACCAAGTCTTGCTTCTTCCTGCCACCTTTCATAGCCATCAGAGAGGTTACACAGAATGATGGCTCTTCTTCCCCTACAGTCATACTCTCCTGGACAGGGCTAAAAATGTGGTTAGAAGAAGCTGTTTTCAACTCTATTCTGGACCTTGCATCTGATTTTCCTTCCCATTAGTGCCCTGGAGTGGGGAATAGGGAAGGCATTTGGTTTGCCATCTTCGCTCTTGCCCATTGATGGCCACACTCACTCTCTGCATGCTGAGCTGAGAGGGTGTTGCTGTGTCCTTTCTCCCTTCTGACTCATTTCTATCATTCATCATGTGGTCTGTCTCTCACCACCATAATTACAGGCCTGAATTCGTACATGGCTCTGGAAGCTAGATGGATTTGGGAAGATTACTGGGTTTGGGTTCCCTGGAGGGGTATGATGTTGTGGACATAGATTTATTAACTCATCTCAAAAATGACTGAGTGAAGCCATCCTCTCAGTGTTCACAAGTCTGGTTATAGAGAAGTGATTTCCAGAAGAAGTGTGGACACCCCATTCTTGCCCAGCAGTATTGCAGCATACTTGCTACCTTCTTTAGCTTTCAGATTTCCACCACTCCACAAAAAGAAATAGTTCCACAAAGAAGAAAGAGAACTACAGGAGAGTTAGCAAGTTCTGATGGTGTCCTGATTCTGGCTAGGCTAGAGTTAATTTTCTTTTTAATAGCTGGTACAGTATTGTGTTTTGGCTTTAGTCTGGGAATAATGCTGATAACACACCAATGTTTTAGTTGTCACTAAGTAGCACTTACCCTGGTCAAGGACTTTTCAGTCTCTCTTGCTCTGCTGGTGAGGAGGGGCAGAAGAAGCTGGGTGGAAGCAGAGACAGGACACCCGACCCAAAATAGCCAAAGGGTATTTCATACCACAGCACATCATGCCCAGTATATAAACTGGGGAGAGTCACCCAGAAGGGACAGATAGCTGCTTGGGGATGGGCTCGGTATCGGTCGGTGGGTGGTGAGCAATTGTATTATGCATTACTTGTGTTTATTGGGTTTTATTCCTCTCTTGTTGTTATCTTCCTTTTCATTACTAGTACTATTATTACTATTATAAATTAATATTACTGTTGCTATTATCACATTTTATTTCAATTATTAAACTATTCTTATCTCAACCTATGGGTTTTACCTTTTTCTGATTTTCCACCCCAAAGGGGAAGTGTGTGAGTGGCTGTGTGGTACTTAGCTGATGGCTGGGGTTAACCACAACAAATGGGCATTTTGAAGCCCATTTTGCCTGTCTCATTGTAAAAAAGGTATCTATATCAGCACTAAAGGATTTGAAAGATGAGGTCTCACCTCCCAGAGCTGCACTTGAATGGAAATGGTGAGCTGAGGAAGAAATTCGGACTGGTTTAGGCAGATGAAAAGTGGGCTTTCTTTAAGAGTGCTATGGCCCTGCACATTCACGACCTGTGGTTATTTTTTTCTTTATTTTATTTTATTTTATTTTATTTTATTTTATTTTATTTTTTTCTGATGAGAGCTTTGGAAGGTACTTTTTTCATTAAAATAACTCATAGAGTCTTAGATATGGAGCTCTTATGAACAAAAAGGTGTGTTGTTTTTTTTCTAGCCAGTGGTATGTTAAGTTTTTCTACAAGATGTGACAAAGAGATTTTTGAGAGGAAATTTTACTTTGTAAGGAAAAAGAAATCTCACTTTATTTGCTGAAGACAAGACCCACAAAAAGCAGAGAGCAGATCAACTGCAGCTTCCTAGGAAACAAAAAATATCTTTATCCTGCCAATGTCTACTGGGGAATCTGGTGTATTTCAGCAAGTTGAGATTTATGAAGGGCATCAGAGTTAGTAGCCCACAAAGAGCACACAGAGGGACTAGCTTTAATGTACCTGCAAAGGCAAGGATTGAACTTTGCTTTTATGATTAATCTAAAAGTCAGCACTTCTGGGTGGCTCTGTACTCTTCTGACACCTTCTAGCCACATTTGTTTAGATCTGATTCAGATGCGTGACTATCATCTGCTACGAAATCATTGGCACCAGCTTTGCAGAAAAAACCATGACCTATAGCTTCTGATTTTTCTCTGGGCAAGATCCAGATCCAGAGCAGTTTAGCTTCAATGAGGTTGAAGCTTAAAACAATGTTTTGCTGGCTTGAGAGAGTAAAACCTGAGCAACACTTTGCAAAGTCCATCCTCTGAGATAAAGGGTCAGGAGTACACAGAGGATTCACAGTCCTGCCTCACTGTGCAAAGTAATAAGCAAGCAAATTTAGGATGAGCATAAGTTCAAGAAAAGGATTGTCCTTACTGGTATAGAAATGATACATACACAAGCACTGAGTAAGCTGTTTCTCTTTCCTCAACAAGCCTGTTAATTACTGGTATTTGAGTCTGAGGTATGTTAACAGCATGAAGGGGAAATCCCTAATATGTGACAGATTGATGCTGTGATATCCCAGAAGGCAAGTGAAGTTTTACTGTTTGAAAGTGGGATGTTCACTCATGGAGATCGCAGCAGAGCTGGTTAATTTTTTTCACCCACTGAAGTCAGCACTGCAAAGGTTTTGCGGTGAAGGGAGGAGGTCACTTGGTCTCTTCTCATGTTAATGTTTGACTAAATCAGTCGATGAGTGACCTATTAGTTGAATAGTTGCAAACTGCTGAAGTGACAGTTTTTTCTATGTGAGTGGAGAGAAAACAGGGAACCCTGTTCATGCTAGGTCTTAAGGCTCTGACAAGATGTGCAGACAATGTCTAGGGGGATTCTGCATGTTGTGCATTTTGATGTCTTAGAAAAACAGTGGTCTGACATTCCTGGAGTCATGTCAATTTTCTACTGCAATACATACAATAATGTGTTCAATTGCAGCTGTGCAATTTGGTTTTGGTGAAGATGAATACACATTTCTAATGACCCTTATCTACCTTGTTAAGTTTTAGCTCATTAGAAGATGAATCTAAATTGTGAGGGGGAAAAACTGTGTGAGAAGTTTAACTGTGGTGATGCCCCAGGATGAAACTTCATAATGTATAGCATCTTGCAAACAAGCAATAGCTAAAATATCTTCAAATAAATAATACAAAAATTTGATTTACATATGGAATAAATCAGACTAAGTTTTTATTCAAACTAAATTGGTTGAAGTCTAACAGCCAAGTGAAAAAGACTGAAAGAGATACTAGAAATGGCAGATGACGGGATAAATCTGAGGAGAGTTTTTTGCCTAAAGGTAATAATTTGGAGTTCAATAAAGAAAAAGTAACCATGTTTGGATGTGCATTTGAACTTGTGCCCTCTCTGTTTTTAGTCAGGTACAGAACAATTTTAGTGTACCAAGACTTGAGCAAGATATTTGCAACTCAGCTGTTCTGAAAGCAGCTCCATCTCTGTGATAGACAAGTGACATTTCACTAAGTCAGGGCTGGATTTTGGGAGTTCTCTTCAGGGCTGGTGACCTGGAAAAAATTCCACACGTGGATCATCAAAGAAAGACTAAGGTGTGTATGGGAATATCCTCTCTTGTTGAAAACAACTGGATAAGACAACCTGTGTATGGATAGAAAATATTTACCCAGGCCTAGTACTGATGCCACTGAGGTTGGTGGGAGTCTTGCTAACTTGGGAGGACAGAGTCAGGTTTTGTGATGGCTCTCTGGGGGTGGGACAAACAGAGCACAGTGGGACTGAGGTATTTCAGTAATGTGCCACGTTTTTTTAATCAAGGGACTTGCATCATTCTGGGAATTCAGATGTTTAGTGAAGGGTGAAGTGCCTCAGATAAATAAGCAACTGAAACTTGGGATGTTCATCCACCCCTTATCTGAACTGCCCAGGTCTCTTTGTTGTGCAAAACGGGGCTGGAAAGCTTGCAGGGATAAACTTCCTTCTGACATTTGATATTGTCTGCTTCTGTTTCAGCTGTAGGCACGAGATCAGCTCCACACCAGTGTCCACTCCTCTGCTCTTTGGTCAGGCCCTTTTCCTCACCTCTTTTTAACTCATGCGCTAACTGCTATAGGACACAGGCAGTGGCTACAGCTGCTGCTGGAGCCAAATCTCTTCACAGCCCCAGCACCTTCCCTTATATCTCTGAATGGGGTCACTGGCTTGTAAGTCAATTACAGCAAATTTAAGCAAGACTGCCTCTGTGGAAACAAGGAATCTCATCTACACGCAGCACCATTATTATTAAGATGCTGATGGGAGTGAAGCAGGATGAGTTCAATGCTGTCCAGGAGCTGCTGCATGCTTGTGAGACACCATTTCTGTGTACTTCAGAGTTCTACAAACCTTTTCTTTCCACTAAACCTAAATTTGGTGTTAGTAGTAAGCAGGATATGCAGTTCAGCATAAGCTAACACAAATATTTTAGCCTAATTTCTGTTTCGCTCTGGAGGTATCAGTTGTAAAACTGATGTTCTGAGACAGGTTTTCTATTGGTTTGTGTTTCCCAGATATTTAAGAGACAGGTCTTGATATGCAATCCTATTCTAAGTGTAAAAGTTAGGACTTATACATATTTAGATAGCTGATTTGTGGGGTCAATCCGTTCTCAGAGGATTAAATGACCCAAGCTAAAGCAAGAAACAGAAGTACAGTTGAGACACTCTTTAAAATATGGCCCTGGAAAATGTCTGGATGAAATTTATTTGAAGAATAAAATTCCACCATTTGCAGAGGGTCACTAGTGTCACCTTTTCACTGAAAAGTCAACTGCCCTTGCAAATGCTTTCATCTTCAATGGTTGAAAACTGAACTTTTTTAACAAATGTACTGTTGACAAAAATCCTGTTTTCAGATGAAAACTTTTTACCTATTAGATTCTGCACTTTCTGAGGAAGAGTCATGATCCTCTGCAGAAGGCTGACTTTCTATAAAATATAGGTTGTTTGCCTGAAAATGTATTTTTGTTTTAAAAATATTTGGTGCTCCCAAGGTCAAGATCTGCTGTAAGATCTAAACTTTTCTGTGTTCACGCTTGACAGTTTGCAGCAACATGCTTCTGGGCTTCCAAAGGCAGCAAAAACTGCAGGGCCACTTTTTATGGCTGTTTGGAGAGGGGTTTACTTAGCTCTCTACGCTATCAAATGACTCAAAAAATCACCGTATATCAGATTAGGTCAGCTCAAAAATTAAATCCAGGAAACCGCTGGTAGCTTTTCTGGAGTTTCATGAAAGTTTACATAATTGTCAGTGCATGTCATTGGGTTTAGCAGCTGCAGGAAGATCCTGGTCTCCAATAGACAGAGATAATTGATTAATAAAGTATGTCTGTGGCCACTATCTATGCAGTGACAACTGGGCAACCAGGTCTGGAGCCCTGCTGCTGAAGATACAATTTATGCATTCATTTAGTTTAAAGTCTGTATCTGGTCTGAAAAATTGTGGTGAATCATTTGAAGACCCAGAATTGATCGGGCCACCTGCACATGCTGATAGGATTAACATTTCAGGGTGAGCCCAACTAAATCTGTGGCAAAATTCCTTTTGGCTTTTATATGAGGTAGGGGTGAAAGGGATGCGAAGGTTCTCTGGGTCCAGTCTCTCTGCTCAAGTAATATCACAAATTTCCATAACTCGACTAGATCTCATGATGAAATCTCACAGCTTTTCTTATGCCTTCAAAAACTTCTTCCTCTGCCAGTTAGAAAATCCCTGTTCTCCATCAGCTGTCTTCACAGGCACATGCTCTGGTTGTTGTGCCAACAATCATCCTGCAGCTTAAATAGTTCTTCCATGGCATTTATCAGTATGGGATATTTAGACACAGCAACCATATTCTGTGTCAGCCGTTGTCCTGTGAAGCTAAACAAAACTCATACATCTCACTTCCTCTGTAAAACAGGCTTTCCATGCCCCTGGATAGTTCAGTAGCCTTCCTCTGCACCTATTTCTCTGTGAATTGAGTTTTCTTGAGAAGGGGTGATCAGAATCACACTCGGTGGTTTTTCTCAGGGCTGTGTACAGTATGTTACCATTGCCCTCATTTGACAAGCTCCTTTAAACACATATTGTTAAGATAAAGCCTGTGCCATTTCCAAGAACTAATTTCAGAGTGGATGCATCCCGGAGGCAGGCAGCCCCACCAAGAGGGCTCTGCTGCTTCCTCCCCAGGCAGGGCCTGGGATTACTTCAGTAAATGTCTTAATTTTATGACTTTAGAGAAGTGAGAGGCAGGATCTTGAAGGCCATGACCCTGGGGGAAAGGAGCACCCTATCTCCTGTCTGTGACTGGTCCAGAGTGGTGGTGTTTGCAAAACCCAGGTTTTATGGGGCTTTTGCGACATGATGAAGGGCAGGCAGGATGGGGGATGCATATAGAGTGCCATGTTGTTGTGGTCTCTGTACACTCAGTAAAGAGTTGGACTCTGAATTATATCACCTCGGCTCCAGCAAAGTCGATACAGCAATTTATGCCAACTAACCATGTGGCCTCTGGGCTTGAGGTTACCCTGGAGAGATAAAATATTTTCCTGGTGTCCTAGGGATTCTGTCCTTTTTATGTTGCTGTTGGCACAGGGGGAGATGGCTGCGGAGGGAGTGGGGCTGTCAGCAAAGCTTCCATGGTTTTGGGGCAGACAGCCTTTTTCCTGGAAGTTTCATGGGTTTTATGCATAAAGAAAAACCGACAGTGTAACATTAGAGAGAATTTTTTTTTAACATTTTTATTTCTTTTCTCCCTTTATTGTTTGCTTTCCCTTTACTCGTGCCTCAGCTATCTGTACTTGACAGCAAACAAGACAGGCATCGGGCTGTTTGGCTTTCTATCTTGGTTTGCCATGTCCAGGCTGGCTCAGGACACCCATGACCAGGCTGGTGGTTGTACACCTCTTCCAACCCACTGATCCCTAATCACTCTGTGAGCCTGTATGTCCTCTGCTCTGATGATGTTTGAAGGACAGGAAAACGCGCTCTCAATTCAGCTAAGCAGTACAATGTGTTGCAACCTTTTGAAGAACGACTTTTATGCAGCACCAAGAAAAAGCAATGCAGTTATAATGAAATTCTCTGATGTACCCTCCATATCTGTGCATTTTCTGAATTTTCCAAGGATATCAGTAACAAAAAAAAATCTTCAAAGCTATCTCCTTACATTAATTTCAGTACATTTAAGACATGCAGTACAACATTCACTATGACCCACAAAGTCCATGGTTTAGATATATACATGTGCCTGTGGGAGTATGTATTACATTGGTGACTGAAATACATTTTTCTTTCATATAAATTTATAAATTTTAAAGGAAATAAAGAAATTATTCAAAATCTCATTTAAAAATGCACATGTAAGTATATAAGTACATATAATTAAAATGTATTTATACATATTCTTCACTGGGAGGATTCTATATAAGCAGTGGAATTAGTTGGTGTAAACTGGTGCTCAGAAATCCCTTTTGATAACATCCCGAATCACTGCATAGTTAGATGAGACATCCAGTTATTTAGTGTGTTGTGTTTGAGGCCATTCTTTCACGTCCTTATACTGCTGAGTTTTCTAGTCATAAGAGATGACTATTCAGTAAATATCAAACCTGAGCAATGAATAATTTTCTCTTTTGGAAACAGAAGACCTGCTAAAAAAAAAAGTTCAAAATAGAACAGTTTAACTTGAGTCAAATTTATGGAATAATTTAATTGAGAAAAAGCAACAAAGAATTTCCTTTAAATATTGCAACATTTCTTTTTAGGACTTATCTATTGCAAACATTTTGACTTTTCAGTTGCATGGGGCCTTTCAGTTTAGGAATTAACCCTGAAAGAACTCTGAAAGGGGGAAGATAATGCCAAACCCCATTTCCGTTTAAATAAGATTTTTCTGATTAATGCAAAGTAACTTATTTTCAGACAGTTGATGGCTTTTATTTTTTGGTTTTGGATTGGTTGAAATGGGAATTATTTTAACTACTGACCTGGGGAAAAAAACAAAACAAAACACATTAAAAATGCCCAGGTTTAATGACTACTAATATTTCTTGAGTAAAAATCTGGAAGATGAAGCTTCAAGGTTTTCCTTATATTATTAAACATAACATAGTCCCATGTTACTCCCAAAGCAATTTAGCAAATGTACAAAAATATTTAAACAGTTCTTGGGAAAAATTTAAATTACATGTAAGACATACACTTATTGTGTTCACATGTACATTAGTCTATACCTTTACAGTACCTCTCGATAAAATCATAGAACCATAAAATGGTTTGGGTTGGAAAGGACCTTACCATCATCTAGTCCTAACCCCCTGCCATGGGCAGGCATGCCTCACCCTAGACCGTGTTGCTCAAGGCTCTGTCCAACCTGGCCTTGAACAATGCCAGGGATGAAACATTCACCACTTCCTTGGGCAACCTGCTCCAGTGTGTCACCATCTTCACAGTAAAGAACTTCTTCCTTTTACCTAACCTGAACTTTCCCTGTTTAAGTTTTAAACCCTTTACTCCTCGTCCTATCACTACAGTCCTTGATGAAGAGCCCCCCTCCAGCATAGGTGTGCATGGTGCTGAATCAGTGGATATATTTTATTCTTTTTTTTGCAGAGGAAATTTATGCCTTAACACCTTAGTTTGGTTGTAATTTTCCCAAACATTTACAGATGGAAAAATTGTTTATTTTATTTGGTTATTTCATGATAGTTTCTGTTGTCTTCTTCACGGTCCCAGAGAGGTAGCCCTCCTTGTTCCACAAGCCTCCTTATGATGCAGTCCTATTCAACTGAAATTGAAATTGGTTTAATCTTCCCTAATTTTTTTCTGCTGTCTGATGGCTTGATGAAATGCACTTAGGAAGCAAACCGCTGCCCCACTGTTTCCATAGGCCTGTGCTCAGGCTTGGTGATAAGATTCCTCTCCCTGAGAACGTACTGTGGGTGCGCACTGAATCCCAAACTGTCCTGTTCACACTTTGTGCAGGTGATAATGTAAAAGGAGGCAAGGCATAAAATAGCATCCACTGCCCTGGGGAGGAGCTGGAAGTTGGTTGACATTGTTGATGGGAAGTCCAGGTACCATCACACTGTCTGTTTTTCCAGTGAGATGTGCCTGCATCAAGGTGCTGGTAACAGTCTGGTCTGTGTATGAATGCACAGGGACCATACTACTCAAAGGTCATTTATTTGTCCACTGTAAAGCCCTGCTGTTGTCTCCTTGTCCTGATGTGAACTTCTGATTATTGTGTCACATGCTTTGAAGCTTATTAACTTCTTCAGTCTTCCCATGCCCGTGTGCGTGCAAGGGTCTGTGTGTGAACACTGTTCCTGCAGCCAGGCTGGCTCAGACAGTAAAGCAGTACCAGCATGAGGGAGACGTGAAGGTTGAGACCATGTGTTTGGGAACATGTAGGTTTGTTGTAACAGCGTCTCACAGACTGACCTGGGGGTGATATTTAAAGAGCCGCTGTAACAGAACAGCTTAGCTGGGGCAGGGGAAGAAAAGACCTTCCTATTCACTCCCAAGTGTATTTTTGCTTTGGGAGCAATCTCATCTCTTAATCCTGCAGTTCTGGGAGCAGAGGAAGCTCCTGCACCCAGTGCAAGAGCTGGGGTTTCCGCACTGCCCCCTCCAGCCCAGGCACCAGATGGAGGTGCACAGTGTGAGAACAGCCATGTCACATCCACAGACCCTTCCCCTGACACCCATTACTCCATCCCACGAAGGCTGCTGCAGCCTATTGTGTAGATGTAAGAACAGCTTGGCTTTAGCTTACAGACCTATGCAAAGATTGTCTTACTCTGCAATCTCTAAAGCAAGACCAGGGCAGACCGTGTCTGAGGAAAGTCTTGCTCTGTCTACATGGGAGACCTTTAGCGTAATGTCAGCTAATGCTGCTCACAGACTGTGCTGGCTGAGCTGTACCAGTAGGTACCCTGAAGGAGCAACACAAGTCTTCATTCCTGTTTCCACTTACCTCTCCTGTAAAGCTTTTACTTGTAAGATCAGAAAAGCTCAATGACCTTGTCAGAGAGGGAACTGGAAAATGGGTTTAGTTGGAAGGTATGACTCAAAAACACTGTTCAGAGCTCAGATAACTTCCCCTGGGGATTATAGAGTGAGCAATACTAAAATCAGTGTGTCAAGATGTCACCAAGCACACCTGGGAAGAAACTTTACACGGCACAATGAGAGTGCTGCAGTCGGGGCTCTGAGTTTGAAGAAATGTTCTGATTCAATCAATGTCCCTTCGTTTATCCTCCCGCCTGCTCCTCCATTCAGCAGG
>NW_009936340.1:16672-28853 GCF_000696875.1 Nestor notabilis | reverse complement strand
CAGGAAGCCTATTTCATTCCTTTTACTGCTGCTGTGCTCTTTACTGCTTCCCTCTCCATGAGCATCTATCATGAAGCCGTTCTCATCCTCTGCCTCGGGTATCTAACAGGCGCCTGTCACCAGACTGGTCTTTGATGATGCTGCATCGATCACCCAGAAGGAAATGGTTATTGAGTGGGTGGCAATCAACTTTTTACTTCTCCCTGGAGCCAGAGTGCATCAATGCTTTCCAGCATTAGGCAGAAGCCTCTTGGAAGGTATTTTTTGTGCTATGTTTCCTCATGTGGAAGGCTGGTGTCCCAGAGCCAAGTCATAGGACTCAGGGGACATAGCTGCAGTTTCTTGCTAAGTTTTGCTTTGAATTTAGTGCTGGAGGAAGGTAGAAAAGAGAGATGGTGCTGTGGGCCAACATCTTTTGACTGACAGGTCCTGCTTTCCAAGTCAGATCTGCTACTGGGATCAGGGGAGAGATGTCCCGCTGATGCCAAAGTTTTCTACCACCCATCTCCACCTTTTCAAACTCAAACCCAAACTGGGACAGACTCAGTGGAAGCGTGTTAGTCAGCATGACTGGAGAAAGGAAGTCGAAATGCAGGTGTTCAGTTGGAAAGAAAGAATTAAGATTAAATCCGAGTTGGCAATAACATACTGGTATAATCCTTGCACCAGCATTTGCTGAAAAATCTGAATTTTCAGTCTGAAAAAAAGAGAAAGACAGAGAATTAAAAAGAGACAAATCGTCTGTGTCTCCATACAGGAGCTGAGAGCAGACGACAGCCTGTATGTCCTTATCCTTAGGCATGTGGCTAGCTATTTCTAATTCCTATTAGCATAGCAGATAATTGTGCTTGAAGAGGTTAACTTTAACCATCAAGTCTCAGAAGGACTCCAGAGGCAACAGAGCTGGTAGGACCAAGACACCCTCAACAAATACGTTTGAAGATCCAGAGCTGTTCTATCTGCACACATCTTTCATGCATTTGGCCAGATGAAGCTCAGTAGGGCTGGTTTGGTGGACTCATGTGACTGCCGAGCACCTCTACCCAGAGACATCCAAATGGACTCCATGTGGATTCAGTGTAGAAGTGGAGTACACACATATATGAGCACTAGTCAGACTGGGTGTCTGTATATAGGAACATCTAACATAATTTCAAAGCAGTGAGAGAGTAGTCCCTGAGCATTCCTACTTGTCTGGATTGTCTTTTTCTTCCTGCTCTATTATTTTTAAATATTTATAGCAGCTCTTCAAACTCCCGTCTTTAACTCCGAGATACAAGCATATGCAATAATTCAGGCTTTAAAATATCCTATGTACTAGCATAGGGGTTTACTGGTACTTCCAGAAAGTATTTGTCCCTCTTTTCAAAGGGATCCTGGGCTGTGTTCCAGAGGGGAGGAAAAGCAAAGGTAGGAGTAGGTATGTGCTAATCCTAGTGAGGTACTCAAATGTAGGACTGTTTGCAGTTACAGCTGCAAAGTTTGTGCTATTCTGGGCTGCAGATACACACCACTTCATATCTTAGGTCCCCTCGTAAGAGGACGTGAGAGTCTGTTCCAACCAAACTTGTGTTTGTGGCCAGGGACCATGACAGTTTACCCGACTTATCAGACAAAGTTCACATCACTCCTGAAAATTTTCTCCTCTCTTCCTGAGTTCTTGTGAGAACATTGCTGCAATACACTGAGTTTTGTGCATTCACCCAAGGTTATAGCAAAACGCACTTCAAAATACTGCAAAATAATGAAGTTACAACTGCTGGTAAATGTCAGGATTCCAAATTTCCTTTTCCTCAGTTTGCAAATACTGGCAGGATTTTTTTTCCTGTAACGAGGAATAAGAAGCCTCACAAAGGTATTCTTTATCAAAAGGCCTTTCACTCTGCCTTGGCTTTTAGATGGCTTCCGATCCAGATCCACTATAGATATCTCCTTTTGGCTACTACTGGAAGCTCCCTGCAGTGTGCAATAAACATTCACTTCATATCACACATCTCACCCTGACAGGCAAATCCCTTGCATATCAATGTGAGCCTGTGAAGAGATTTTGCTTTTTTACATTCCTTCCACTCCCAGCTGTTAATTTGCACTGACTAGATAGCAGGGGGTCCCACTCTGCCCCAGAGACATGCTTGCTACTTCCATTGACTTTAATAGGATTTGTGTGAACATACACAGAGTCAGTCCCTCAGTGGAATTCAGACGAGCTGGCTGGAAATTTCAAAGTCATCAAGGGGTTTTAAACAGCCAGTTTCTCTTATTTTAATGGGAATGAATTGTTCAAATCTCATGTAATCGTTAAAACCCACAGAGTTCAAAACAGCTAACTAGGTCTAGCTGTATTGTTGCTTACATAAAGCAAACCTACTGCCTGTAATCACCCTGCACAAGAAAGAAAACACGAGGGCAGGAGTTGGCCTTTCAATTACAGAGATTTTATTTTAAATGAATTGCAAAACTTCCATAGGTTCAGTTACTGAAAGTGTGAATTACTTCTACAAACATTTTGACAGACCTGCAGAGGACTGAAAACACCTTTCCCTGCCACCACTGTTTGTAAAAAATGATTTATGGGTGCTACTGATAACTAGTATTCCAGATTAAAACTGAACTACTTTAGGTTAAAAGTGTAGGAGAGTACTAAACCATTCAGGAAACCTGTAAATGGAAATATGAGGTATATGTATGGCATTCTGTGTTGGATGTCCTTTATCCACTTGAGGAATGGTCAGTAGTTATTAAATCAGGAGAGCTTTACCAAGTTATTTAAATACATAGTGGAACTGTTAAAGGCATCAGTTAGATGTTAATTTCTCACAACTTTCAGAGAATACATGTGCCAAGAATACATGCAAGGAATGGGTTGGGATTTGAGAGTATTTTAGACCCTAATTCATTTTAGAAAGAAGAAATCACTCGCATGTTCTTTAAAAGTCTATTTTTCAAAGATACCATTTGGTATCTTTTGTGTCTCAATTCTAATAGAGTCGTCCCTCTAGAACAGCTTGCTGCTTGCGATGGAGTTGATACACACAGGCAGAGCAAAAGACCATGATAAACTGTTTGATTTTTAAATATTAACCAAGTCTTCATTTTTCCAATTAAAGTCTATCAAATTAAGCAAATTGCATCGGGGATTGGAAAGAAAAAAGAATCCTTCACTTAATTATTTAGCCAATATTTACTGGGTAGGAGTGTATTATTAACACAGCAAAGGAGCCTATTAATTACTATTCACAGCATTTCTAATAGCAAAAAAAATGCATCTGCCGTTTCTATAAAAGAAATATTGTCACTAATAATCCATCCTAAATTGTAAATGCGGCATATAACACTGGATGTGTCATTTCTCTGTTCTGTACTGACACATGCTACATGAGGGAGCTGAACTTTTTTAAGGCCTCTGTCAAAAACCTGTTTGTTGGTGACCTTTAATCAACTAGTACCCAATTATGCAGAAGTCTAATGATGCATTTCTATATTTGTAATGTATTTTACACCAGAAAACTCTGCTTTGGCATCACCACCTTTTCGCCTGTGTTGTGATAGCAGAGACAGCAAAAATGGAGATAAAAAAAAAATCAACCTGAATGTTATTCCTTTACTATATGAAAAAGTTAATGTGTTGTTTGTTGCATAAAGACTCTACATGTGTAATCTATTTATTGACAGAAAGGAAGTGAGACGAAAGATATTCTGAGGTAAAAACACTTGAGCTGCTGTTGTTAAGGTCAGGCTTCAATTTTCTGCTTGATTTTAGATGCCTCATGTGAACTTTGGTTAATCATCCATGACTTGTGTCCCTGAAATTCACAGTGTGTCATGGAAGGAAAGATGAAAGGAAGATTTTGAAAACTTCTAGGTCTATTGGGCTATTTGGTGTTAGGATCACATCTAGCTAAGCTACCTCTGACACGTTTGTCAATTTAATTTTTTAATGTTGGATTTCTTACTACAGTTAAATCCGTATATTTATCTTAGCCTTGGCATATAAGAAGAGCTTATTCCTTTTGTTCCCTCAAGTACTTCAAGACTGCCTTCATGTCTGCTTTCAAACTTCCCCTACTCCAAGATAATCCCAGTTCTTTCTTCCTGGGTCACATTTTTCTCTACACTGCATCCTTCCTGAAGCTGGACGCAGTATTGCAGGGCTGAGCAGAGCAGGATGGATGTTTCACATAGAATCATAGAATGGTTTGGGCTGGAAAGGACCTTAAGATCATCTAGTTCCAACCCCTCTGCCATGGGCAGGGATGCCTCATGCATCTTACAGGTGACATTTTTGTTTGTACACCCCACTGTCATATTTGTCTTTTTAACAACAACGAAACATTGTTGACTCAAGTTCAGTTTGTGATTCACCATGATTCCCAAATCACTTTAGTTGTCTCTCCAGTAGTTCTTTTTCATATATTTGAACAAATTGTTATTCTCGCCTATGTGAATATATTCACTTGTTCTTACTGAAATGGGCCTCATTTTTCCAGGTCACTTCTCTAATTTGTCAGAATTTTTCTGATTCCTGTTCAATCCTTCAGTGTGTTTACAGACTGCTTGAGCTTGATTTTATCTGTAAATGCAACAAACACACTTTTATCCCTTCTTCCATATCATTCATGAAAATATTGAACTTTACTAGACCTAAGGCAGACTTCTGTGATTCCCACCACAATCCCACAATTCTACCATTTTGACACCAAATCATTGATAAATTACTCTTAAAGTGCAGATTTTGAAGCTTTGCATGACTTTTCTCTGTACTTTAATCTTGACCATGTTTTCTTACATTGCTTATGAGAATGTTATGTGAAATGGTGTCAAAAACCTCACTAAAGTCAAGATGTATGACATTTTCTTTTCTTCCTCTACCCACAAAGCTTGTTACCCTGTTGTAGAGTGGAATTAGATTGGTTTGACATGATTTGTTCTTGACAAATACATGTTGGCTGCTACTCCTTTCCCTCTTGCCACTTAGGTGCTTACAAGTAGTTAAATTATGTGTTATAGGATCGTCAGACTGGTAATTCCCTGTCTTATTTACTCCTTCATACAACAGGTTGTCTGCTGGATCTTCGGTCTTCTGGCCCTACTCATCTTGTGTGAGTTCTCCAAGAGATTTACTAATGCCTATGAGATTATTTCTGCTTGTTCTTTAAGTATCTTGGGATAAATGCCCTAATGCCCTACTGAACTGGAAACATACACCTTATCTAAGTATTCTCTAATCTGACCTTCTTCCCTTGTTGTAACCTGAGTTATTGCCCCTTGGTTGTAACAATTGCCTAGTCATGGTTGACCTTTCCACTGAAACAGAAAAGGCACTAAACATTTCACTTTTTGTCTGGCAGGAACTTGTTCCCTCCGTTTAGCAGTGAACCACTGTTTTTCCTCAGAGTTCTTTTTACTGCAAATGTGCTTACAGAAAGCTTTTTGCTTCCTTTGCTGATTTCCTCTCTTTTTGTACCTTTGCTTTTGTGATTTTTTCCCCACATATTTATGCTATTCATTAGTACTTTTCTTTAGTATTTCAATGTAGTTTTCACTTCCTGTACATTTTATTTAGCTCCAGGTCATTGAAGAGCTCATGGTTTAGCCAAATTGTTTTCTGATTACACTTCCTATCCTTCCTTCATGTTGGCATGGCTTCTGATTGTACCCTCACTGTCATTTCTTTAAAGAATTGCCAACTCTTTTGGACTCTTTTGTCACTTCAACTTGTTTCCGAGGAGATCTCACCCACCAATTTACAGTGTTTATTGAAGTCTGCCCTCTTGAAATACATTGCTTTTAGTTTTCTGTTTTCTCTCCTTCCTTTGCTAAATATAGTGAATTACTCATTTCATAGTAATTATAACTCAAGTTTCCCTATATATAAACAAGGTTAACATCCGTTTGTCTCTGTAGATTATAAACCCTTCTGGGGAACAAAAAAACATTAATTTTCTTTATTTCCTTTTTTTTAATTGTTTTATTATTTCAAATACAGCACAAGACGAGAGTATTCCAGTATTATTTGATACATCTAAAGACATCCTTGCTTCTCTGCCCTGTATTCCATGCTTCCCTAGGCACCAGGAGTACCTTTCCCTTCCTTCAGTACCATTTATCTATCTTTTTCAGATAGCATTGATAGCTCTCTGCTTTACCATTCTGCTGCAATATCTCAGCATCTTCTTTGCTGTCAGCTTCTTAATTGGCTGCTCTAAACCAGGTTGAAGAGCACAGGTGGTTGTACTGGCAAATGCGTCCAAATAGCAATATAAGTACTGGCAGCGATAGAAGAAACAGCAACATTTTCGTATGTTATATGTATTGTGGGGCCTGATGCCAAATTAGAACAAGACCCAAGTGCACAGCAATGAACATGTGGATTTCCCCTAAATTTGTGGTCTAATTTACCAGGTGAAGGAATGTGGATTTTCAGGTCAGGAAGCAGCTGTGGCACAGCCCAACCAGCACCTCAGCATACTGTGGGAACCATGTGGAGCCTACACATGCTCCAGAGACCAGACACAGCATCATATTCTCCCTGCTGTTCAAGGAGCAGCTAACGCTGGCATGCTGTCTACAGGAACGTAAAGAATTTCCAGATACAGATATCTGATTGCAATGCTTCAACTAGCTCCAACTGCAAAAAGAAATAGATGTAGGTCACTTGGTCATCCAGTTTGCATTCATCTCAGCATTGCCTGGGAGTGGACAAGAGTTAGGAATTATCTACAATGTCATTCTTTTGAAGTCTTCCTGTATAAGGAACTTCCCTCGCACTAAAATATGCACAATTGCACACGGACATAAAAAGTAGCAGGAGTGGTTAGTAGTTAACTCTGACCACATGTGTAATGTCTGAGTAACCGTGCAGTGAGAAAGTGGGCTTATGATGCTGGCCAGAGAAAATAGTCAGTCAGACCTGCAATCTTGCATTCATTAGCTTGTTCGGGTGAGTGCTGTTGGCACTGTATCATGAATGGCAGCTGTTGAATCCATCTAGATGTGATGCATTTGCAGCTAACTAGAGTTTGCTGGAAATTATCCTGACAAATTAGGTTTTCACTGGGAAATGTCAAGTTCTTAACAGCCACTTATTATGGTAAACATCAGGGAAAAAAATGTTTATCAGAGAAAGTGTCTCAGGTTCAGGATAATACTCAGGAGCTAAAGAAAAGCAAGTGAGAGATAAAGGCTGAAGGGTGATCTTCCTCAGAAAATCATTAGCTTAGTAAATATTCTTCAGGGATGTAGGTGACTGGGACTGACATTTCAAATTGTAACTCCTCTGAACTAGGTATTTCTACCTTTCCACTTACAGGTTTTTCCCTTTGTGTAAAGAAACAATATATTAGATTGAGGATTTGAACCTGGTTTTTCCTTGTTCATGCTGTACTAGAGCCCCTGGTTTATAAAGGCAATTCACTACTGAAACATGTTATTTCCTTTTCTCCTCTGTGCCAACTGTTATCGTCTCTGTACTGAAGGATCCTGCCTCTGTTGATCCGTGAGAGGAAGGGGATGAGTCATTGCAGAGGCAGAAAACTGACTTAATTATTGCCATTGTATTATTACAATTAGTAATTGAATGAATTCTTACACCTTCAACAGAGAAGATTGAACAAAACTTATCCAGAAGTGTTTTATAATGAGAAAAAGGGTGTTAAAATTCTTGGGTTTACTCATAGTGTTGTGTGAGGATGGTTCCTCTGGGATTTTGAATAGTTCTCCTAAAAGGTCTTCAGTTCATTTGAAGTAAAAGTATGGAGAGAGACAAAAAAAGGAATTGAAATCACTAATATTTCTGCAGGAGAGGAAAACTAATTCCTGCAATGCTCTACAACCAACCTCTTGAGAAATACACAAAGGAATCGACACTTGTAAACAGAGAAAAATGAAAATGAACCCAGGTTTTATCATCTGAATGCAGTACTGTCTCAGATGCCAGGATTAGGAGATTCCTATTTCAGAAACAGCAGTAACATTAGTCTGTGGATTAGAGCTAAAATGCTTTGTGGAATAGCGAGGCAGACAAAACATGTATGAGTAGCTTTTGATTGCCTTGCTCTAGCTATGTCTTCAGTGTTACAAAAAACACAATGTTACTCCAATACAAATGTTTTCTATTTAGAAGCTGCTACTGAGGGATCACAGAAAAAACACTGCTGTCCTCCTGGCAGTGTCTGATTCAAGTTTATGACGTCATTCATTCATTAAACACAATCTGAGGTATTTTGTGCAGCTATTGCGTGTCAGAAAATGAAATGATCACTTGTCTTGACAGAATGCACTATCAAGAATGTGTTCCCCCCCCCCAATTTCTATAAGAAATGTAGCAGCAACAAAAGAGTGTGAATGATGATGATTCTCAGAATAAATCTTAAACACATAAATTTTACATTTGTCATGTACCTATTCTTATTCTATCATCCGGATGGACTAAATCATGTACATTCTGAAACCATCCAGTGCTGAGGCTTCCTTTATTGTATAGATGTGTCAGTGATAACTTGGATGATTTTCACCTTGTAGATGATTCTAAAAGTTTAACAATGGCAAGGTAGTGGCAGTTGCCTTTCACCCTCTTGAGATGAAAGTGTAGGTTGTTACATGCTGCAAAGTGGAATGCATTCTGATATTCTAGTGTTGGGAGCTGAGATGAGAAAACAGCAGATACATCTTTGAGATGATTTCAAGGTTAAGAGCTCTGGTTACCTTCTAATTTGGAAAACAAAATAAAATCAACATTGTCTGCATAGGTAACTCCTAAAAAATCCCAAATAGATTGAAATAGATTGAAAAATATCAAACAGATTTCTTTAGCTTTTGGCTTACTAAAAATGTGTATTATCAATTATGACATTAAAAAACTTAGAAAGAAATATTGTAAGCATCATGAAGATTATTTATATTAAAAACTTTATCCACTTTTGAAAACTAAAAATGTCAAAATTTGATGACATTTCCAGCAGTATTTCCAGGGGTCCTGGAACTAAATTTTTTTGCAAAGGTGAAATTTAAAATTGAAGTAATGCCCCAGGTATACATTCCTGTAATGGCCATTATTTACATAAAGAAGATCCTTGAAATTGCTACCTAAATTTTTAATATATATTTTAAAATATTCTTAGAATATGTAAGTTCTAAGAATAAGTCTCCTAATATTTCACATTTGAAATAAGCAGCTTTAAGTGTATCAGTAAAACGGCTGAATCATCTAAGCTACATGATATTACCTTGGCAGCTATATTCTTTTTTTATGCAACCCTCTTCAGTAGCTGGCTAGTTTATGTTGCTAGAGAGCATCTAGATGGAAACAAGCAGATATGTAGTAAAATACTTTTGTAAGGAGGGTTTGAAACATTTCTGAAATGTTCTGTTGCTGCTCCAGATCATTTTATACTCTTGTAATAATAATAAAGAAATGCAAAGTGGACTTTCAAGCTTCCTACAACTCCTTTCAAAACTTCAAGTTGTGTGTTTGACAAGTCCCCTCTACTGACTTGCCATTCTTAGTATTGTACAGCTGGTTATTGAGTTTTTTGGTCTTAGCAGATGTTATAAGACACTTTTTTCTCTCTGTTTCTGAGCTGAATCTGAAATTAAACATTACACCCAAGACTCTTATTCTGAATGATGAGATTGAGAATTGAATTTGAATTGAAAGTTGCAATACGGAGTCACCTCTCAGATGTGGGCTGGAATTGCAGTCAAGTGTCACAGGAACAGTTTTCTACATCAGGGTAGAGTTAAAAAAAGGGCATTTTGTGAAAAGCAGAGCTAATGAATTCTCCATGAACAAGAGAGTTTCAAATGTCCTATGACTTGTTAAGGTCACCTCTGGAAACTTAATGAGTCTCTTACTGCTTTTTTACTCCACCATTTTTAACATATTTTCACCACTGACAACTCCAAATGCTCCACAGATGTCACAGGTTGCAATGATAGCCACACATACATAATATTCCCTCTTTTCCCTCTTGTGAAGCTGACATCACTTTGCATGGAGGGGGGCGAGGAGAACCTCTGCCTCACTTAACCACAGCCATCCCAACACTGCAGGTAATATTATATCATTATATTATTAGCTCCACATAAACCACTGAGAAGGCATAAATCTACTATATGAATATCAAATGGGCTTCGGCTGAAGCATATGTTTATGCAGTGTAAATGACTCGTATTTACAGATGCGTCTCATGCAATTATGTGTGTCAACGAAAAGGTGAAATGTAGCTGACATTGGAAGTCTTGATGACGTAATGAAGATGAGGTCAGTACAAATGCATGCAGTTTATGTGCCACTGGAGGCCTCCTGTGCAAGTGCAAACAGGTGGGAGTTATTTTTATTACAGTTTTGATCAGCTTCGGATGGAGTAAACATGCTAGATTTTAAATAACTCGGTGATCTATGTGCTCTGAGCTTGACTATGGTTGTTGCTAGTCTTTTCAGTGGAACAGCTAAGCAAATTAATGGATACCCTGGGGTGGGATTCATCTAAGCGAATATGTGTTTTGAGAATACACACATCTGCAACAAAGCAGCTCACCTCAGTCTCCCTTCAGAGTCAGACAGAGTAGTGCTGCATTCTTTCTAGCCAGAAGTGGATGTTTCCATTCAGCAGGAAGTACTTCTCCCAGACTTCTGCTCTATTGGTTAAGTCTCCACTGGCTACAGCAGGCACCTGGACAGCTGTCTCAGGTCCAGATGGTGACACTGAGATATCTCAGGCCTCACGTAAGCGTGGCTGAATTTTAGGTTAAGGTTAATTTTTTGTTGTTGGATAGGACTTGAATTCTCTTTTAAGTAGCTATGGATTAATTTGACCACTCACTTTGACCTCATTAAGATACTTAAGGTTTGAAAAGAAAAATGTTCCAGGAGGGCAGAGGAAACCAGGGGCAAGAGAATGAGCTGTATTCAGATGAAGATTGGTCATGGGGTTCGTTTCATGGGCATCTGGTTTTGGCGCTGATAATAAACTGGTATGTCATCTGAATGTGTCTATGGATGGCTGATCCTCATTTTGTCCTTTTGAAAAGAAATGACCTTCACCTGCATGGCTAGGGCAAAAGAGGAATGACTAGTGAGAGTACCTGACTTCTCACTGCAGGCTACTACAAGAGCTACTGATGGTAGTTGTATATTAATTACAGTTTTGTTGTCAAAAATGACGATGGTGATGGAAACTGCTTTTGTGGGTTTGGGTTCTGGGATACTGAATTTTTTCAATAAACTACTTGACTGGTTGTTGTCATGTTCAGTTGGTACCATGGCAGAGGGAAAGAATGCCATTTAAAGAGCAGAGTCAGCTCCAGATTGCCTTCTTTTTGTTGACTAATCAGTGCCAAACCACAGAACACTGCATGAGATTGAGACCGTTCCTTGCCTAACTCACAGCCTAACTGGGAGTGCAGGGAAGAAGCTGAATACAGCCTTGGTGAAAAAGCATCAGAGGATTTTGGTGGTTTCCCTATGGATCTGTAACACAAGTGTGTTTTCATAGTTTATATTAGTAGATAAGCAACTCTTGTGAGAGGCATGGGCTAAACAATCAGTGAGGAGCTTAAGTATTAACTAGTGCTCATAGTTACACAAAGGAGGGAGAGGAAATGCAAAGTACGTACAAATAAATATCATTTTGGCATTGGGTTCAGAGTGCTAAGCATCTGCGTTATGGAGGCAGATTCATATCAGATTGTACAGGGAGGATACACTTGAATGTGACAGAAACAAGGCCTGACTGCTTGTCTGGGAGGCTGGTGAGTTGCAAGGGTTGATGCCCATTATTTCTCACAAACCATTAATCTTTTATTGGTGTAGCACAAGTCAGCTATTCCAAACTTTACTTCAGCACTGATTGTACTTTCAGAGCACGAGTGTATTTTTTCATCTGGCTTCACAGAGTTGCTTCTCTCTTTACTGAAATGCATGAAAAAGTCTAGACAGGAGACATAAGCCTGGTTCTGCCACGTCTCCTTGTCCTGCAGGGTGGTTGGGTCAGCATGCCTGAGAGTTACATTACACAGGGCTTATCACATCACAGAGTGTCAGAGGGATTGCTGAGGGTTACCCCTCTTCTCTCTGATCTGCTCTGGATTAGATCTTATTGCCATATTATGGACTAACCCAAGATGAGCCATCACTGCTGCAGTATTTATTACCATAAGGTGCTATGCAGTATTATTACCA
>NW_009936340.1:15136-16641 GCF_000696875.1 Nestor notabilis | reverse complement strand
GTAGGGAAACATCTGTGCACCACTTTGCCTGTCAGATTAAGCTAGCATCAGTGCAGTTACCTGCTCTGAGCTCCATTCACTGAAAGAGTTTCTCCCTAAGCACAGATGAGGCTGTAATTGAGTCCTCACGCCCCTGTCTACAGAAGCTGCCCTAGTTTTGAATATGAGCCTCAGGCTGTCTCAAACCTCTACTGAGAGTGCTTAACCCAGAGCCCAGAAAAGACCCATAGGATGGGAACTGTGTTCAGTAACCTGGCTTGTTTGAACCTGAAATCTAGGAGTGAGAGGCTTCATCCCAGCAACATCCAGTCCTTCATTGTTGTTCACACACGCTTGCACCAAGGAGGAGATCGATGTTTATCCATCGGAGAAACAATCCCTGTGCTTCTTTTCACTCTCCTGTTTTTTTCCCCTTTTGCATAGTTTCCTTGCATAGAATAATGAACGTGTCTGAAACAGGTTCATCAGGGTATGTTTATCTGGTTATTAATGATGTGGAGCACTTTGGGACCCTTATGACCTCTGCATTGTTTCTTTAATAAACGTCTTTCAAAATTATGAGGCCATAGGCACCCTTTCTGTGCTTTTATGGTACAATGATCTTAAAGTAGCATGGTGCATTTTATTTATTAGCCAGCCCATTAATCACACAGGTATCAGTTGGCTTCAGGGAAATTTTTAATTAGAGATATTTAAGGTTGAGAGAAAGTGCTTCTGTGACAGACAATGAGAGAAAGCAGAAGCAGGAGGCAGGCTATCTTTGTGACTCTGTGATTAATACAGGATTTAAATAAAATATTCATGAAAGGAAATTGAAGTTATAGCCAAATCCAAACGTTAAACCTCCTTTAAAACTCAAATCTAAATTCTTTGGAGATTCATTCTTCTCTGTATTCATTAGTGGGGAATGAATCTGATGAACATGAGAGAAAAGGGAATTTTTCCCTAATGTAATAATTTAGCAACATTTTAAAATGCTTCTACTAAATCTTCTTGAACCACAATTTAACACCATTGATAAAATCCATATGCCTATATGAAATGGTCACAGGTCACTAGAACAGGTACAAAAGAAAGGTTAGGGGTGGAACGTGGGACATCCCTGACAGCACACTGACATGTGTATGAAACAGAAAGGAAAGATCGTGTGCAGGGCAACTGTACCCTTCTGGCAGTGTTGGATTGGTGGTTGCTAATGCTTAAAGCCTGCATTGTCACATGAAAAATGGATGGTACTGGCTGTGCAAACATCTCCCTTGTTAGATAATTAATCAGGTGTACTTTGTTTTGATACAGCACCTCTCTGGCATGCTCAAAGGCAACTTCTGAAAAAGCCCTGTAAAATGGATCATTAAAAAAGGGGAAAAAAATAAAAAGCCAAACAAAGCCTGTAGCAAATATTGCATGTGACTCAGTCTGTCTGCACAAATGACAAAATGGAACATTAAATTCTCCTACTTGCACAGAGCAAAATTTTCAGTCTTGGATGCCCACAATTAGCAATT
>NW_009936340.1:0-15105 GCF_000696875.1 Nestor notabilis | reverse complement strand
GGGAAATTAATTTTTCCAAGTTGTTGAGTTCCTTCAGCTTCATTTCTCTGTTCCACTTACCCTTCTTGCATGCTGAAGCTGTTCTCACTAAATACAAAGCATCCAAAATTCCTTCGGCCTTTTGGTGCTACAAACTTCAGAGGTCTCACTGGAGCAGGTTTGGATCTGTAGCATTGAAAGGAAAGCTGTAAATTGGTCTCTTCTTACGATGCGGTGACCTGAGCTTATTGATGTGAAAGGAACATGGGTGATGCTGTCTTTAACATGAGTCAAGCTAGCCCTGACTAGAAACAGAAAAAGATCAGGAGTCTCCAAAGCTGTCATGAGCAGGTATGTGACATGAACAGCAAAAAAAAATCACCAGCAGGGTCGTACTTACAATGGCACTGGGATCAAGAAAAGAGTGAGGCTCATATCCCCTTCCTTCTGGCTTCTAGGGAAAGCTACTACTGTCTGTTCTCACTCGCTGTGTTGCACAGTGGTGCTTTTATTGGGAAACTGTTGTCCACACACTTGCCAATTCTGTCAGCTTTGAGAGAATCTGCATGAGATTTTTGAATGAGAAAAAAATATCTCCTGGGATTTTTTGGTATTCTCATCAGAAGGATGCATCTAGGCACATAGAGAGAGCACACAGAGGCTTACAAATCACTTAAACCCCTTGAAGTACAGGCAAAATAGTTCGCATACACAGAACCATATTAAGGCAACCCAGGGCCCCAGGCAAGCCCACAGCTGGTTCCTTCTTGTTTAAGCCCGAGTATTTCTTGTGTGCTTTACTTTGTCTTGTGGGACTAGTCCTCTTCCCTTAACCATGGAAACTTTCCCATTTTACTTTGTCTGCAGACAGGTAAAGGGCCTTCTTTCGTGGTAAGACATTTCAGCCTTTACCTTCCTTTTACTTTCTATATGCACACACATAGAAACACAAAGTGCTTTGGTATTATTGTTCATAAGCTCAACAGGTTGCAGAATTAAAAGCAGATGTTCACACCTTCCAGGAGTATAATTTTAGATGCCTCCTGATCTTGGCAGGCATCATTTTGTCAATTACAGTTTTATTAATTTTCTTTGTGAGTATAATGGTTACAAATGAAATGATTGAGAGGTTTTCTTTAGGAAAAAAAATAAGTCTAAGGTTGTGAATCCATTATTTAACATTAAGAGTCAGATTTGATGTGCTGCAGCTTTAGACTAATTGCCTTGGAACGGGATGAACATGGGGTGTTCTGTCATCCAAGAGCATAGACTGAGAGTCCTTCTATACGACCATGAAAATACAGGTAATATGGCATTTTCCCAAAGCTTTGTGGATTATTTCTAATTCTCTTAGTTCTTTTAAAGAATCAAGACTAACATGTGGATTTGCTATTTAAAATCTCTTCACTAATGCTATTTTTCATGGAATAAGCTGTTAAATTTGGTAACAAGCCCTTCTGAAATGTCATGTCTATCACTGTAGAGTTCTAATTAACACTAAGGCTTATTAGCCTAAGTTGTCTTAGAATTAGAATAAGGGCAAAGCTATTCATAGGACTATATGTAACCTATGACTCTAGTATCTTTAAAAATGGATTTTCCAGCCCAACCAGAAGAAATATCCATCGTTCCTCCATGTGCGACTTAAGCTTCACCTACTCTCATTATTAAACTCTTGTTATCAGTGATTTTAAGTTAGATGTTACTCATCATTCACAAACAAGCTGAGGATTTGGGAAGAAGATACCATTGGAAGAGAACAGAAGTAAGACCCAAGCCGGTATCACAGGGACAAACAAGTGTTATTAAATTGCTGATAGCTCATTTTTCCCCTGAAGAACAGCCTCCCTTCCATGCCACCTGCAATAATTGAATTCAGAAGTCACTTTCTCCTCTATTGGAATGAATATGTCACATTGAAACATATTTCCCCTGCCCTAATTTCTCACAGGCCATTTGGCAATTCATCTTTTCAGGCCATGTTGTACAGGTGTATGACTGTATTTGAAATTCCTGCACCCATTAATCACTGCTCCATACTTATTAAGCTCCTTTCCTTCAGTTCTGGATTGCCAGTGCTATGTAAACTATTTATTTTTATGGTGCAGCATTTGCTCAGCATTTTGGCAAGCTTCAACAAGACAGTCCCAATTGACTTTCGGCCAACAAGTGCAATAGGCTTCTCTTACAAGGAATTTGATGCCTACATGTTTTTCCTTGATCGCTATTTCAGGCTGCTCTTCTAACTCTGTTATCACCTGGTCTCACCTTGCCTCTGTTGTGACTGTGAAACAGAAACAATTGTCACAGAGGCCTGAAGACTGTTTCCAGCTCCTGAAGTTTTTTGTTTTCCACCATGTATCTTTTGGTTCTCAGGAGGCTCGTTTAACTCTTGTATTGCTTGCAGTCACACAGGAGAAAATGTTGTTTTGTTGCTTTCATGGAAGGGTAAGAAAAAACATGCAGATCAGAGATGGAGAAGCAGCTAAGGAGTTAGAATTTCCACTACATTTTGTTTATACAATTATATAGGTTTGATGCTTTAAATATTTGCATTTCAGTAGACACCCAGCCTTGTATGAGGTTGTGCTGGAAATACATAAAGCAGGAATAGAATATATTTGGTGAAAACACTTACTGTCTGTAGACAGAAGGAAGATGTAAAGAAGGGGAAAAGAACAGAAAGCGGGTTTTCTTTCAGTAGATTTACTCAGGAGCTGTAATTGCTGGAGAGTGATAGGGCAGCAGCCAATGGAGCCCATCCGTCTTATACACCTATCTTGTGCAGGGAAGACCAGAATGTATTTAGCACTGTCAACTGATTACAAAGGCAGTCTCTGTATTTAACATTGACTAGACAACGAGCTTTTAAATGGCTCCAGAAAGACAATGACTTTGTTAAATGGCTACAGTGGAGTGGGAAAAGTCCTGCCTGAAAGTGTCCAATTCACATGATGAGCCCATGTCCCAGCTAAGAGGGAAAGAAGCCCATGCTTTCTGAGTTGTAGTGCAATGCATGGTCCATCCTGCCCCTGCTGACCTGAACTGTCTGAGCCTGTCCAGCTGGGATGGAGCCAGCCAAAGCCCACTGACACAAAAACCTGCTGGCATTTCCATTTCCCATTTCCCATTTCCCATCATTGCCAGAAATGCCTGAACAGCCCATCTTCCTTTTTCATGTTCTGATGTATGCTAACTCACTGTTACCCTTTGTATTTGTGTCGTATAGTTTTTGGCTCTTTTGCTTTGCATCTTAGCCAGAAGAAGACTAAAAAATGTAAAAAATCCCCTTGGAACCCAAACCCCATTGTGCAAATATATTAAAATTTTAAACAAAGCTTAGTGCTGTTCAGAAGAAAAGGAATTTGGGAGTCTTATTATGGATAGTATGTTTATTATTGTTTTTCTCTGCTGGTTGCTCAACTATCCTGCTGGAGCATAAAACCTATTTTGCACTCTCTGTGATGGTAGATATCTCAATGTTTCATCTCCATGCAGAAGAATATAACCGGGTCACTTGAGGACAGAGTGTGGGTGGTGCTTGACAGCTTTTATAAACAAATCAAAATACCTCTGCTATCCCCAGTGCCTAGTTAGCTGTATGCTTTCCAAGTTCTCAGTGCTGAAAGCATTTAAAGTTAGCTCCTCTCCTGGTGAAGACACAGAGGTACACGTAAGTTTGATGTATTTCATCTGACTTCCTAATGGTCTAACTCTTAAAACTCCCTCACCCTTACTCTATCACCACCAAGGAAGTGTAAGATAAATACAACTTCTATCTTGAGAAGACAGTAGATAATCCATGAGACCACAAATGACAGAGATGTTTCCAGCCTGCTTCTGCCTACACCCCTTTTTGAAGCCTTGATATTTAAATTACATCCATTTAGGCTCTCTTATGCATTGATGGAGTAGGTGTCAGCAGGCCTACAGGAGACTGACTGGTGATACAAAGGTTCAGGTCAGAAGAGGGGAATGTAATTTTCCCCACTTTAGTACCAGTTCTGAATTTGGCACCTGGTGAGTTTGTCAGATGCTGTTGCTAGTTTATTCCATTGAAAGTCACACAAAGCATCATTCTTTGAGAGAAGAATTTTTGTCCAGCTGTGTCTTAGTAGGAGTATTTGTGTCAATCACAATGTCATGTACACTTTCTATATCTCATAGACCTACCTGAATAGCACATGCTGGTATAATGAGTATTTACTTCTTTACTTCCTTATCTTTCTACTGTTATGTAGGCTTCTTTATACAGTCTAGTTGATAAGTAGATTTCGCTGCTGTGATTCTTTTCACTGACTGAAGCTTCTTAACTCACTTAACCACTTCAGCAGTAATCTTGTAGGATGTTTGTTGCACATTTATCAAAGCAATGTTAGCAACTGCAGATATACAGTAAACTGATATAATTGCAGTCAGTGTTACTAATGAGGAATTTGACTTATTTGATTGCATATTTTATTGAATAATATCTTGTTGCCTGTAATATTGGATTTACCGATAGATAAGCGAAGCCAGAAGAGGTATTTTGGGAAGAATTTTGGTTGGTTTGTAAAGGATGTTTTTAAAGGACATGAAGACAATAAGAGTAACTCTTAAATCCATTTTCTGTATGAAAGAGCTATCACCATTTCGAAAATTTGTTAGATTTGGCCTGAGGAGTAGTAGCAGGAGTTCCTGTGATAATTCTCTTCCCAGAGGCACCATGAGCTATAGAGCCCGATTTATTCACTGATGTAAGAAATGACCCATGCTCCTGAGTTAGTCAAGTGAGAGAGCTGTTAAAGCACCACCAGCAATTCCTCCCCTTTATAAACATCACATCTGCTCTCAAATTTCCATTTTTCTCACACAAAAGTCCTACTTTTAAAGTCAAACAGGAATTTCTTCATAATATCAGTAATCGTATTTTTTTCTTTCCTACCCTATTCCCACCCCAGGTCTGAAACCATTTGTCCCACCAGTACAACCTACTCCACCTTAGCAGGCCCACTAACCACCTGTGGGCTCCTGCAGCATCAACTCTTAATGAATGAGACTAAAGCAAATATCCCAGATGTTTTTTAATTACTCTGAAGAAAAGGAGGGAAAATTTCATTTCTATTCACTGCTGGAATAGTAACTAGGAGGAAAGAAAAGTAGAAAATATCTGATTTTACACCTCCCTATGGTGGTTCTCACTGGGACTGTACAGTTGTAGTAACTTAAGACAATTCCTCTAAGCTCTCATTCATGCCAGAGAGAAATGCATGTCCAGACTGCATTTGAGAAGCAGAGAAGCCCTATGATCTCCCACTGTCTATCCAGTTCTCCTGCCATAAGAAGTTATTAAGAGGAAATTGACCTTTCTTGTCCTTCAGAGCTTTTTCCACTCAGGAAGCTGACTTCTTGTGAAGCTGGGAAGGAGAGTAATACTATAAAAAGCTTTGAAAGCAGGGAAGGAAAAATGTCACTGAGCCAAGCGTTATTTGGAGCCAGTGCAGTAGGTTCAGTTTCTTCATGTGCGTACAGAGGATTTGGAGACACAGAAAGCCACCCCCCCAGCATCTTTTCACACTGGCTTCAGTGGCAACATTTTTCTTCAAAGCCTTCGGGGTTTGAACCCTGTTTAACACCTCTCTGTTGAGCAATTATGTCGCTCATCAGTTGATGCCTAGTCAACAAATTGTGCCTGTGATTTTGCAGTAGGATAACATTGTAGATAAGACACACCTACTGGGCACTTTCAAGTTGTAATATTGTGTTAGTCATTGCTTTTATGTATGTTTATACACAATATCTGCCTGAAGGTATACATTGATTTCCAGCCCTCAAGAACACATTTAAAATTGGCTGAGTGCTTAACCTTTGTCCACAGAAAGTATATTTTCAGTTTTAATTTTTTTTTCCATTAAGAATTATTAGCTCAGATGAGTTTGATGTGACTATCATCATCATCATCATTATTGACTTAACCTAAAATTCTTCTAGCGATTTTATTCATTTTATAAACTTGAGTTATACTTGTAATTTACCTTTTGTCTTTTAATAGGTGAATTCTCTTAACACGTATTGATTTAAGTGGATTCAACTGTATTTCAGGTAATGATTTTCTGACAACTAAAAATAAAAATCAAATGCAGCTTTACTTTACTTGTATCCAGTAATTCTATGAGTTTCTATAGTGAAAATGAAACTTAAAAAAAAAGGAAATAAAAGGAGGATACAGACTGAGATTCAAGTTAAAGGATTAAACGTTTAAATCCAGGTGAACAATTCTGACAGCCTCCTCTCCAGTATGAGCTAACCTCTGAAGAACCTAAAATCAATCAGCACTTCCATTACTTTTCTTAGTTCCCCTGCTGTCAAAGCCTAAGTTCACTCACAGCAACATGGGATGAACAGCTAAGTTCCTGTTTTCTTCCTGCACTCAGGTGCTGATTCAGAGATGTACAGAGTGAAACTCAGACTCCCTCCCAATCCCTGGAGATGAGGAACCCATCCGGAGGCTCTGACAACAGGCGTCACCCTCCTGCAGCAGCAGCGTGAGGCCTGGCAGCTGTGTGTCGCTTTGCTGAGGAGCACAGTGGGATGGAGGGGAAAGGATGCTGTTGTCTTCTGTCCTTTGAGCATTTTCCTCATGGGAAATCCATCCAGGTTGTGGTAGATGGTGTGAGTGTGATGACTTTGCCAAGGTTCAAAATGGTCATATCTATTTGGCAGGGGAGTACTGGAACATGGCTATTTCCTACCCCTCCTATTAGAGCTTTGCAAAAAAGGATGAGGCTACAGGGCTTCTTTATCATGTTGGTAAAGGAGCCCTGTGGCCTGATCCCTGACTTGCCCTGCACTTTATCCCAGGCTTATTAATTTACTGAGTGGGAACTGTGGCCCATGTTATATCCCAGTGCAGCCTATGTCATATTCCAGAGCACAGTTCTAGGGCTGTCTGTCTGAGATGTAGGCTCAATTTTAAATCCCTCTTCTGCTCAACTTAACTAACCTGAAGTTTCCTGCCCCTGTCCTGATCACTAGGATGAATGAACATTTCTCATTCAGCTTTGGAAGGGGAAGATTCATGTATTTTACATAAAGCTGAGCGGATTAGTTTATTAAGATAGTAAGAAAGTCATCTCAGTAAATGTGCAAACATGGAAACCAGCTTCAAATCTCTATCATTTGATCCAAGAGGAATGATACCTAGGAATGGTTAAAACCATATCTCCTTTATGTTATCATAGAATCATAGAACTGCTGGAGTTGGGAGAGATCTTAAAGATCACTTATGTCCAACCTCCCCTACCACAGGCAGGGACACCTTCCACTAGACCAAGTTGCTCAAAGTCCCATCCAACCTGGCCTTGAACACTTCCAGGGATGGGGTATCCACGACTTCTCTGGGTAACCTGTTATGGGACAGTCCTAGCTCCTGGGGTGATGCCTTAGCTCTTGGCAGGGTGTGAGTCTGCCTCGAAATCCAGGCCTTTGTCACCACCTTTTATATTTTTTTGGTGCTTATTCATTCAAAAATTGCCTCTGAGTTTATCTATTTTTTATTTATAGCTGCACATCTGGGAAGATGTTATAGACTCCAGAGGGTATCCCACTGGAATAATCCCACGGAATTTAATTGGTTTAAAGCAAAGAATTTCACTGCTATGGAAGAATATTTTTGTAATGATTACTCTTGAGTTCTATTAGTAGACAAAAAGTCCTTTCTATAGATTTTAAGACTACCAACTGCATTCAGTGGTGCTGACATCATGGTCTTCACCTGAAAATGTCTGACATACAGGTGAAGCAGACAGCTTCAGTTCCCGTTTTACCAGACTAAGCTTCTCTGCAGTCAGACATGAAGTCACTGGTAGAGTTCAGAAGATACCATGTTTTTCCTGATTCCGTGCCCTGAGCTTTGGCTTTCATTTTCCTCTTCATGTTCATATTCTCCAGGCCTTCATAACCCTCAGATGCAGATTGTATCAATTTTATTATGCCGTGAGGTGAAAGAAAGCTAGAGCATAGAAAAATTTACAACTTGTTTTACACCCATGATAGAACAAGGCAATCAATTATTTCTTTCTTCAAAACAGCTCTGCCCATGTTCAAACATGGATTGTTGGTGTATTTCAGAAGATGTGTGGCAGCATGAAGGAATGCTATGATTCATGCCCCACGCCTGCACCTCAGGATTGATTCAAATGGCTATTACCATGTTTCAGAATGTGGTGGCGATAAACACAAGGAAGATGTGCTAAGTCTAAGAGCCTCCCATGTCAAAATACGCATCAGCTTTGATTGATATGTACTGACTCATGGCCATATAGCAGAAATGTGAGATTTGTCAAGCAGGATTATAGTGGTGTAATTATTTACACTCCCAAAATGTTCAGAATGATAGAGTGTTTATGTGAAGTATCATGTTAATGGGACTACTAGAAAACCAATATAAGGATTGGAACTGGATGCCACTTAATCTATTTTTTTTTTTCTGGTTATATATCATAGTAGGATTTTCTTTATCCTTTGTACCATACAACTCTATTTTGTGTCAAGTTCGTTGTGGTAATTGCCATGGCACTGCGAATTACAGACAGCACCATGCATTCACCTCTGTTCTTCATGGGCAAAGGGCATCTCTGAAAATTCTGTCCATTTGGCTCAGTTTTTGATTTGGCATCATTTTGTCTTCCACACATTTTAATGTCCTGGAACAAACTCCTTCTTATAGAAATCAGAATTTTACCCAATTGAGAAGTAGTTAAGGTAGCGGCTGAAGTGGGCTAAATCAGTTGTTCTACCTCAGAAACCCTGTGTGACCCTGAGTTGTTCCCCATCTGCCACAAGGGATAAGTAATTCTTTTTGTATATTTCTGTTGAAATTTTAAGTGTCTCAACTGTCTACTGCTAAGTGCTCTTACGCTGTCTCTGGAACCCAAATCTCTGTGTTGGGCTGGCAGTATCAAGGCTGTTATAAATAATAAACAGACATGGTAGGATTTGGTCCATGGTTAAAACACCACTATCAACCACTTCTGCAAATACATCCTTGTACCATATCTTTTCATGTCCATGGTAAGAAAATTTGTCCACTAACCTCTAAACTCATCAAGCCTGGAGTCCTCTTATTTGTCTGGCACACCTGATTGATTATTAAGATCCTACATAAAAGCAATAGCTCTCTATAAATCAGACTGGATAATAATAACCATTACAGTAATGATTGATACATGAGCATTTATTTGTGTTCCTTCAGTCACACTAATGGTATTTTGATGTATAAATCTCTTCTCATTGTAACAAGCTTACATAGTTCAGAACGCAAAAATGCTATTTCATTTAATTTAATGAAGAAAAAGTCTTCCTTAGGTAGAACTATGAAATGATATAGATCATGTTATACTAGAGATGTTATGGAAATGCTCAGCATTGATCTGATAAAAAACGCTCTGGGGATTATAGATAAATACTATTATGTATACAAACATTCCCTTGAGAAGTGCTGTGATACTGTCTACAAAAGCCGAGTTCATGAAGAAGCTGCACAAGGTAAACAGTGTGGGTTTCCATTCTTCACACAGAGGAAAACAGATAGCATATAATCAAGGAGAAAAGTTGGGAAAATTTTGCATGTTAATTCAAATGGCAGAAACTGGCAAATCAGCAGTTTAAGCATTGACTGTAATGTCTTTGGGACAGAGAATGTATTTTTGTTTTGTATCTGTAGGGCTATCTGGCACCTCAGATGACTGCTGTCGGTTTTTCTACAGCATTAGTGAAATGAGTAAGACATAAACCGTAGTAATGAAGGTGCTGATCCAGCAAGCAGTTAATTCCCATGACTATCTATTGAATTCAAAGATAGCAATCATGTAAGTATGCATACAAGGATGTTTGTGTTAGTACCTTCTAGGATCAAGTGGCTCCTACTTAAGTTTTCACAGGGAGCCAGGAAAAATAAACACAGATTGGATAGTATTTAGTCCAGTGCTTTAAAGTGAATTGCACTCTCTTATTCTGGGCTGGACTAGCTAACCTACCATCTAGGTCATTCATACCAGAACCTTTTTTCCTCATCTCCAGTTTCTAACAGTTCTGTATTTTGATGCTGTTTTCAAACAGCCAAAAAATAAACAGAAATATCAAATTTGGATAAAAGTTGTGTTCATACTGGGGCACTTTTAATGTCCTATAATATAGACTTTTACTATGAAATTATCATGAAATTCTTCACAAAGAATTACTTCTGGAAAATGGGCTGAACAGATGAGTTCTGAAATCTACACGGGTTTCAACCAGCAGCAAGTTTAGGTTTGGCCACAGATGTATACAAACCCTTTCTGAACGATGTGCATTGCTTTTGGAAAGAATATGTGAGACTGCAACAGACTGTTAACTTTCTATTTCCCTCTTCACCCTTGGGACACCTACTGCACACTTTCTACTTGCCAAATTAACTCCCGACATGTCTGTATTCTACATCCTGCTAAACAAACAGTTACTCAGAAAGTTGCTCACATGTGCAAACACTCACACTTTATATGAGATGTCTTAAACCTTTCTGAAAGGGCAATTCTCTTAAAATCTTGACTGTTCCCAAAACTAGGGTAAAGACGTTAGATATTTCATCACCTTTTTTAATTTCTATTTTCAATTAGTGTCATGCTTCATGGTTTAAGGAACACAACACAGAAAGAAGAGTTCTTAATGTTATTTTTTTTCCTGAAGGGTGTGTCACTACTAGAAAAAAATGCATCTAGTCTATAAATCAGCCTCTTCGTATCTCTTATAATGAAGAATATCCCTTATTGTGGTCCTGGCATTTGCTATACTGAACATATGGCACTGACATGGGCAGATACCACTGCTGTGGAAGACTGTGGGCAGAGGCAAACTGGTTCTGCCTGTGCTCTGAGTAAAGCAACCAGAAGCTGGGTGCACACACTTACGTCAGTGCTGAATCTGAGCTAGTTTGTTCTCCTGAAAGGTGGAGTGTGCTAAATAAGGTCCATAACTGCTGCCATAACCATGTTTAGATGGCTTCTGGTTGGCTCAGAGCGTGGGCATGCATATCTTTTGTGTGCCTCTTGGGTAATACAATATACACACATATCCATAGATTACATGTTGCATCATTTTTGATCATTAAGTACCATAAATCTATAGCTACAAATTTATTTGTAGTAAGGAAATTAAAACCAAATATTTCCTTCCAGACAACGTTTTTCCATCTCTTTCACTGCGACCTGTTTGCACAGCATGTTCCACACTTGTGGCTTGGTAGGTAAGAGGAGCAAAAAACAAACAGTAGAAACTGCTTAGAAAAAGCTCCCTGCTTTTGAGTTTCTATTCTAACATGAGGCTACGGTATTGCTTTTGCCTCACTGGGGAAAAGCATTGCATGAAATGGCATTTCTAATCCTTTGGGTACATGTGTACAGCACTGTGTACAATGAGATGTGTATATCTTTATATATATATGTGTATATATATATACTCCCTCAGTGAACTGCCCCTAATATTAGAGGAAGTGTGAGTGCAAGCCTAGATGGTCTGAGCATCTCTGCAGTCTCTTTCTTACAAGAAAGTCCTTTGTTCCTTTTCACCCTACTCACTGCAAGAGGTATGAAAGAAGAATCCTGTCTGGACAGGATTTATGGCTGGGAGAAAATGCACTCTGTCTCTTCCTGTCCACCCAAATCCTTTTGGGTAGCACCTACATAGCATAAGTGGAGCTCTCTTCCAGTCATCTATTTAGATTGGAAGGCCTCTTGGTTTTCTTGGAAGGCAATCACTTATGAAGTCCCTCTGCAGAATGCTGTTGAGAACTATGCCATGGAAATTGTTGATATAATCATGTTCAACCAATTTGTAAAGCCCTAGTGGGGAAGGGCTGTGGAGCCCTCAGTCTGACATTTAGAATTAACACCAGGAAAGGAAAGTTTCTCCTCCACAGATATATTGAGAAGCCAGTGTTACATACTTGCAGCCATAGTAAATGTACAGGACTTGAATGGCTAAAAGAATAGTCTAATCAAAAGCTCATTGAATGCAGTGGGAAACTTCCCACCAGCTTCAGAGTTGAAATATTGAACGTATTTCTTGTCTGAAACAATGGGAGGAATTAATGATTAAAGAAAGGTTTGCAGCCTCTGCACAGGAATGTAATGAAGGATGCATCCTCTGGTCTTTTGATGCTCAATTTATCCATTTTTATTTGGGAGATCAATCACCAGAGTGCCTATGCAACTTTCTTCTTCAAGGGAGTTTAAAAATGCATCCCTTAATAAATCTGGCTCCTTATGCCTGTGGCCTAATGACCACCAGTTTCTATCCCAAACCATTTTCCCTTTCCTATTCATTATTTAATATACACTGATAAAGCCAAGGAGGGCCTAGAGAACTCCTGAAGCTCAGCATGGTTTGGCTTCTGCCCATCTGCTTTATGATGTGGTGTGTCCCGCCGTGTTTGGTAGCAGAACAAGAGCTGTAGGCTACTGTTAAACAAAGCAGGTCAATACTTATTCTCCAGCCTTAAGGGCAAGCAGCACAGTATCCACGTGGGTAAATCCCTCTTCCCACAATCCCAGATAATGAAACAACTATTAATCTGTATGGACCCACTGTGTAACATTCAAGTCCATGGTATGGATGTGCTTGGGTTACTAGTGTAGCCAGAGCTGCAGATGAATGGAAGAACACCAGAACTGCCATTTCCACTGGAAGTGGATTCGCACTGTGGTCTTAATACATGTCTGTGAACGTGTCCACCACAGGGAGCTGACAGTACCGTGACAGTGTGTTTGTTTAGAATTATCTTAATTGATGCCGAAACTATTAATTGCTTCCTGTTTATACAACCTCCAATAATGTCAGCAGATCAAATGCAAAAACCTAGCCTGGCAATTTTCAAAGGCTGTCAGAGAATATAACAGAAATGACTTAGATGAATGTGCTTTCAACTCCCATGAAATGTAAATGTATGTGTAACACATGAGTCTGCCAGCATCTATGGAAAGCTGTCTATGGATGCTTTTTGTTCTATGAAAATGTAAATTTCTTATGCAATGTCATGGACCCTGGGAATCTCAAACAATAATCAAAATTTAAATCAAAATGTTTGAGTTTCTTTCTTTCCTGGATCTTCTATTTGGACGTGGAGTTTGGAATGTCTTAATGTCTGTGGTGCAGGTCTGAAAAGCTCATTGACCCACTTCAGTATCACGAAAGATGTTTGGTAGTGTTTGGTGGCTTAGCACCCAGGTACTAGATCATGCGCATTGCGTGATTTTATCTTGAGAAATGGCCCTGTTTTTTCCAGAGGGGCAGAGTGGAGAAAAGAGGAGGGGTTGACCTTTCAATCAGGCATCAATTCAATGTGCACCCTGCTCAGTCCTCAGGTGAGAACTCCAATCTGCCAGTGCTTCTCTCAGACTTCATTGCAAAGCCATGGAGCTTCTCTAGCCCAGGAGCAGCTGGCTCCTTGCAGCTTCTAACAATCAAATTATTTGTGATATATATCAGTTTTGTTCGTCAACTATGATTTTCCCAGCAAAGCACAATATCATTCTCAGATCTGGTATTGGAATATGAGGAATTATAATCAGTATTTTATAACATGTTTTCTGGCTGTAGTCTCTTTCCACAAGGCTAAATATTCCTCTACTGATGCTGAACTGAGATTCAAAGATCTTTTTTTCAGTAGTTCCTTCTTCTCCACATAACTTTACATTTCGCATTTCATAGCCCCATGCTTTGTTTTCTTTTCCTGGAAAATAGCAGCACAAGGTTATAACATAATCTGAGATTTAAATACGAGGAGATAGTAGACAGTTTAGCAGTGACTTCTGCTGAAGAATTCAGACCTGCTAGGAGTGATGAGTAGTTTCTCTATAGACAAACTAAATGTGTCAAATCAAGGAACATTTACTGGGATTACTTAACTCCTCACATTACCGTTTATCATTTTGTCTACCATTTAGATTCACTCTAAATGGTCACGGTGCAGGAAATCATTCATACCATCTGTGAGTGTGATAAAATTATTTCAAGAAGAAGTTCAACTACATGAAAGACAAAAACATTTTGGACTCCAGACTTAAATACCGTTTGATTTTCAGTTACTCTTGCCTAAACCCAGTGAATGCAAAGGGAATCATGGGAAGTTAGGATACTTATAGCCAGGCCAGTGTTCTGCAAAAACGAGACACTTTGGCATTGATCTTCTGGTTGGAGACACTCTGCAGCTTTCTTGTTGTATATTGTACAACTCTGACTTCTAGAAGGGCTGATTATATTTAGCTAATCCTACGGATCCTGAAATCAAATATTGTATAGTCTTGTGAGAGGTTAAAAGCTTTCAAGTGGTTTTGTGTACAATAGATTTGTGTGTGTATACACCTACACATATATATATATGTATGTGTGTATGTGTGAGATGATGTATGTTATTTTCAGCTGCCTAATATATCCCCAGCCTTGTTTCTTCCTAGGGACTGAATTTTTAATCTGCTTTCAGTGTCCCCATTTGACTGGAAACTGTAATGCTGTCATGTATGTCTCAGATCTACCACTGCCAGGCACTTTTGGCTTAGAAAAGCTAACAAGGAGCACCTTCAATATGTGAAGGAATCATAGCTTCATTTCTGAGGGGAGGAGACTGGAAATATTTATAACATTCATACTGCAGCTAGCTAACAAGGGCTGGGGGTGGTATCATCTGTCTTGGAATCTGAGGATGAGTTACAGCAATATACCTCCCTTTCCCTCTCAGATTACCTTTAAAAAAACCCCAACCACCACACAAAGGAAACACTTTTCATGTCAACTGTATGAGGTAATGTGCAGTGTCTCTTCTTAAAAGCCAGGGAAGAACAGTAGCAGATAGGCCAAATGTAATCTGTTGTCTTCCCTTCGCACCGCAGTACTGGAAACTCAAAATTGCCATTTTGAAAAGCAAACTGGAACTAAAAATTGCACGTTTCCATCCCTCCTTTCTCCCTTCCTCCTCCACCCAGCACAGCTGATTTTGAGGGTGCCCAAGTTTCTGATGGTGTCCCTCCATTTCTCTTCCTCTCAGGATAACTCCAACCATTGCTATGCTCCACCTTTTCCTCCTGCCCCTCAGCAAGTTTGCCGACGACACCAAGC
>NW_009936339.1:0-243 GCF_000696875.1 Nestor notabilis | reverse complement strand
CAGCGGGAAGAGCTGTTTTGGTAGGAGACTTGCCAGGCTCATCAAGAAAGCTTTAAACTAGATGTGCTGGGGGATGGGGGCATCGATCCATCCCAACACTCCCGGTCAATTGCCAGCAGCTATAATAAGTGCTTGGACTGATGTAGAGGTATTTCAGCTGCTCCAGCTGTTGAGTAGGCTTCATTTGGAGCTGGGCTCAGATGTCTCTATATAAATGCCCATAGTATGGGAAATAAACAAGAG
>NW_009936338.1:910-1156 GCF_000696875.1 Nestor notabilis | reverse complement strand
CTGGGCTCGTCCCACGGCCTCTGCGCTGGTTGGATTTGGGTTTTTTAACTTAAAAAGAGAAGAAAACAGATGTAAAAGTAAGGACTAAGCAAGCCCAGCGCTCGGGGCTGATATTTATAGACATTACTTACCCGACTGAGCCAATACTGACATAGTCTTGCATAGGCCGTAGAAATCCTTTTTCTTGTCCAACTTTGATTTTATTTTTTTCCTCGTCAGGAGATCTGTGCAAATAGAGAACCCACG
>NW_009936338.1:425-778 GCF_000696875.1 Nestor notabilis | reverse complement strand
GTCTTTTTTTTTGTGTGTTTGGGGGGGAGGGGGGAGAGCGAGGCTTTCGGTCTTTAATATTTTATTTTTTATTTTTGAAATAAATTTGGGCAGTTCTGGATGCACCGTGACTGCGCCGCCCTCACTGGCACCTCGGGTCGCTCACGTGGAGCCATGCGTGTGTTCAGCACTCACACATGTGTGCACACACACGGTCATACAAGCATTCTGTATGTGACCACATTGCACACCCAGATGTGTTCAGCACATGTATGTGCCAAGCTATACACACACAGAAGCAGAGAATGGTCTGGGTGGGAAAGGACCTTAAGATCATCCAGTTCCCACCCCCTGCCAGGGGCCGGGGGCCCCCC
>NW_009936338.1:0-382 GCF_000696875.1 Nestor notabilis | reverse complement strand
GCTCTGTCCAGCCTGGCCTTGGACACTGCCATGTAGCATGTGCACATGCATGGCTATGTGCATATTGAGCTCTGCACATCTGCATGTGCACGCATGGCCATGCAGATGTGTTCAGCACCACACAGGTGCACACGCATGTGCCCAGCTCTGCTCGCATACAAGTGTGCACATCCCTGGTCACACCAGTGCAAGGGCAACCTGTAAGCATGAGGGGAGGGTGACAGAGCTTCAGAGCTGCCCCGTCCCCTCACGAAGGGTTTGGGGCTGGGGACCCGCTGTGGGGATGTGCCAGGGCCAGTGTTTCCAGCCCGGACCATGGGCTGTGCGGTGCTCACCCGACCGGGTGCACCCGGTCCCATCCCGCTGCCCCGGGGAGCTGGGC
>NW_009936337.1:0-33765 GCF_000696875.1 Nestor notabilis | reverse complement strand
ACTGCCCCGACGGGGCGGGGCGGAGCGGAGCAGAGCACAGCCGAGGCCGGTCGCAGATTCTCCCCGACGGTTTTGCCCTCTCCCAACCCCGGGAATCCCGACGTATTTCCCGGACGGGGGAGAAGCTCCGGTCCAGAGCCGGCCGGAGGGCAGGGATGAAGCGAAGGGTACCTCTCCCCCCATGGAGTCCCCGTCTCCTCCGCCGCCCTGTCCTCCCCGCACGGAGCAGCTCCTCGGACAACCTTTCCCCCTGTCCCTTATGCAAGAGTTTCTACCTTCTCCTTAAGCAAGAACGTAATTACGGGTTTTAAACTGAGAAATCGCAGGGGGTTAACATTTTGTAGATATCTATGTGACTAAGTGTACTGCTGCCGACATTTGGCCTCCTGCCTGTTCCCAAGATCGTAACAGTCCTGGGCAAACATATGTTTTGCAATCTCATCAGCAAAACACTCAGCCTTTGTTTGCAGCAGGCTGTACTCCTCTCGCTGACCCCCCAGGGCTGTAAACTCTGCCAGATGCCTTACATCTCCCACCTCTTTAGCTCTGGGATTTTATGGCATCAATTACTTCAAAAGAAGCTGGCCTCTGTGATTTTGTTGTTTTGGACTTTTTTCCCTTCCTCCCCAATCTAAGATTTATAAAGCTAAATTTTGTTAGATCACTTTCCTTCAAATACTGTGAATGAAAATAAACTACCATAGACCCCGAGAAGAGAACTTGCATTGCAGTTTTGATGGAAGTACAGCTCTGAACCCCTGAACACACTCATTTGGGGGAGGAAGGCTTCCGTCTACAATTCAGGCAGCTCATTTTCAAGTCCTACCAAGCTGTCTAACAACCAAACAGGGAAATTCCATGACACTGAACTTTACACTTCTGTTAAATGTAAAACTGAACACTGAAAAATTGTTTACAGGCTGTTCCTGTTAGAGCTGTAAGAACCTTGCAGTGAAGTGCAGAAAACACTGAGGACAGTGCTGTCAGGGGAATGTGGCAACATGCTCGAGGCAGCAGTTCTGTACATTTCTAATGCTAAAGCTTTAAAGGCTTCCTTTCCTATCCACTTTCTAAATACCACCACCAACCACTCTGGGCTATGCAATTAACTCTGGTGAGACAAGGGCTACTCTACTTCTGAAGGTTTAGCAGCAGCTATGAAGTTAAATTACCTAGAGATGCCCAGGTACCATGGCTTTAAGCTGATAAATCTTTCCAGAAGAAATGAAGTGTGCTTCTAACCTACTTGCACTTCATAAAAGCTTACCAGAAGGATGGAAAAAGAAGAAGAATGTGATACTGGAAAGGAAGGTTGCACTTTGTGAGCTAATAAAATAAACTAATGAAGAACACTGTTTCATTCCCACCGACTACTTCCTTACTTCAGGCCAAGACATAACAAAACTAGAAGGAATGGGTTCCTCTTGCAACACAGGCAAAGAACTGGCTTGCACTCTGAAAAACTGTTGAAAAAAAGTAACTACCTGGAAGCTGAAATGCAAGATGCTGCCTCAGTGTAAGAAGTCTTCCCAGATGTCAGCTGAAAAGTCATCCCTTCCATGAACTTGTTAACACCTTTGGAAGGAAGGGGCAGAGGAGGGAGGGCAGCATTCTCTCAGTTCCCTGAAGTGTTTTTCCCCACTGTGGTGGATTGCCCTGCCTGGGTATTAGTGAGGAAGCCTGCTTATGTTAACATTCGTTCCTATACAAAGAACTTTGGCAGATACAGATTTTTCTCTGACATGGTCCAAGGGAAATTCTCTCACATTAAACAACAAGGTCAAAAGCAGAAGGTAGGAAATTATGCCATGTTCTTTGCTTGCTGCATCAGGATAGATGAAGGCAGTGACAGCACATCAGAAAAAGCATGTACAAAGGGGAAGAGGAAGTTGCACAGCCATAGCAAACAAATAGTAGTGCTCTTAAAAGCTCTCCCATATGGCCTGAGTACACAAGCTCTGCTCAGGCCCCAGGTACATCTCTCTCATCAGCCCACTCTGCTGCAAGTGTGCTCTCCACCCCAGCTCTCACACCAGTACTTCCAAAGTGCAACTCCTTCAAACAGAAGAGCACACAAAACTGAGCTACGTGCTCATCTATAAATCAGTACATAATTGGAGACTGGAACTATTTTCTTTTGGCGGCTAGTAAGACAAGCTACAGGAGCACTTTCATGAGGGAATATGGTCTGACACAGGCACAAAGCTCATTTGGGTTCTAACGAGTGCAGACCCCAGTGCAGCCAGGGCATATGGGGAGAGATCTGTGGTATGGTTTGCATAACTTGAGTGTTCCCCTGGGGAAACACAATGGTATGTTTGACCATATATTGATGCAAGTAAAGAGATCCAGCTAAATGCTCATAAGGGAAAAAAGCAGCAACAAATGCTTAGCATGAAAATATTGGTAGATACCAAGTTTCTTTTCACCCAGAAAAAGTGTAGGATAGATACACATGAAGTCACCTAGAGCAAACACCACCTAAACCATGGAAATGTACTCTTTCATAGCAAGCACTTCCATAAAAGCTGCTTGCATAAAGGGATGACATTTAACATCTGTGCACTCCAAGTGAAGTAATCAGAAATGCAGTTTTTCCTTATTGCTACAGTTAAAGAAATGTCCTGGTGAAACTAAAAGACGACCAACCAGTTACAACATGAAAAGCCTGGTCCTGCATAAACGTATGTCTGTACTTAGCCACTGTAACTGGAATAGTTCCATTTCAGTCCAATCGGGTGACTTTTTTCAGTCAACTTCAGCACAAACAGATGACTCTGAAGAACTGGCAAGCCAAGGTCTTAAATTCTTTCCATAGAAAAGCTGTCCAAGCAGGAGCACTCAAAATGCCTGTTACTGCAATGCCCTGGACATCAAATTAATATCCCAGAGGATGATCAGTCAGATCCTTTCCCAGGAACATTTACAAGTAAACCCAGGTAATTCTTTGGGGCTCTGAGCTACCTGATTTGTATTAGTTCGTAGGACTGGATTTCTCTCTTTTGGTTTGTAAGGTAGCACCAGCTGTGGCAAGATGTAGCCAGCAGAATGGATGTAAATACCAGCATTCACATCCAAGTGTCTTTGAACCCCCTAAGATGAGGGCCCCTAAGGACTGCTGGGGCATGGTGTGTCCCATGGCAGCTAGACCTCCAGCTGAAGAGGTTACTCACACTAGCCCAGGTGTCAATGCCCCACAGGGAGGACGGGTCTCTCTCCTAAGACCTGCCCACCCAGCTGCTGCAAACAGCACTCTGTATGGCGCGGTCAGAGTAAGCAATTGGAGGACTACTTTGGGTTGGGTTTTTTTTATTATTTGGGGTTTTATTTAAGTTGGTTTAGCTTATTTTGACAGACAGAGGTTAGGCATTACTAACAATGACCAGATCTCAAGGGACATAACTCCTAGCAAAGCAGCAGCAATAAAATCTTAGGGGCAAAGAATCAATTCAACCAGAACAGCTTGAGCAGCTCCACCTAATCTGTTGCCTTAATGAAGTCATCAGGTGTTTCAGCAGTGACTAAGCGGCCCCACACTGGCCACTCTGAACATTTCCCTGTGGATTCCTCTCGTTCCAAGCTGTCCACAGCCACTACCCTTTCCATAATAAATTTCAAATGTATCTCCTGATCTTTCTGTATTATACACCTGTTATTTCTAAAACAGTAAAAATCTTTATCATGATAACAATATGGGAGGCACAGCAATCAAACCGTTCATTACAGTGATGAAACAATTTAAATTAAATAGAATGTATCCTCCTAGTATGCAAGGTCAGTATTTCAAAGCATTCTTGATTTAACCTTAACAATCTGATCTGTCAGTCTTCAAAAAACTCACTCTATTATTAGAATTAGTACATAATTCTGGGAGAAGGATAAACTGTATTCTTTGTACACTTAAAATTCTTTCTGTATGTGTCAAAAAGGATCAGCATTTAAGACGGGTATTGCACCCAATACCTTTATAACAATAACAAAACCAAGTTGTTTAGCAGAACAGAGGGCTGACAACTGGCCACATCAGGAAATAAGTTTAAAGCATTATACAGAAGCTTTCCTTTTATAGTCTCTAGGATTGCAAGGCTGGCTAAGAGTGAACATTTTACAATATTTAGAGATTATATTTATGGCCAGTTCTTTGAACCTTATCCATCCTTGAAATGCTATTTTTCTGTTTCTAGTTCTTTCTTACATGCTGCTTTCTTAATGGCCACACCTTCAGCTTTAATGGGCAAATGACTTCCAAGTAATTAAGGTGGTTTGTGAGTAATTACACATCAGGTCATTCCTATCCCACTGTATTCCCACTGAAAGATACAACATCTTTTCTCTTAGAGCTATAGGAGGCTGTGAAGCTTGGTTGTTACATCTGAGCTGTTCTCACAGCTGACTTCAACTTACCAAGCTCCAAGAACTCCAGTGGCTTTATCTGTTCCCTGAACTATTTGGTTCACCACTCAGGACTCAATCCCCCCACAACAGTCATTCTTCTGGTAACTTCTGCCTTTAAGATTCTACAGCTCACCTGCACCTCTAAACCACAAGTTGTTTTGTTTCTTCTCTCCCCAAAGCTTGCACAAATTTAACATTCTCTTCTGCACTTATTAGGTAGGACAAGTACAAAGTTTAATTTAAGGAGCTGTAAGAAGCTGAGATCTTGAGATTATTCATGCTTTGGCAAGGACGCAAAACCAGACTTATAGTTTCTAAGACTACTACAAATAGGTAGATGAAAGATGCATATCTAAAGCTTAGTAGATTGAAAGAATGTCTTAAAAGAGTATTCTTACTCCTTTTTATACGGATACACAGCTCCTCCTAGGCTGATAAACAGCAGCTGAACCATGGAAGTTGTTTGTCTGGCATGCTCTGAATAGCCAGTATTAGAGAAGTGGATTCTTCTGATAGTGTTCTGAGGTGGCTCCAGGCTCATGCACTAAGCAGGAATACTCTGGTTAACAACTCCTCCCAGACCCAGCTCTCCCAGAATGAAGGTCTGTATTTACTAGTTTCAAAATTGACCATGGTAACTCACAGGTACCCTCTGATCTTTTGGTATCTAGAGGGGTATGGAAAGGGGATAAGTTGTCCAGCAGTAGATTGCCACTCTAAGGGGAACCAAACATCTCGGGCCACCAGCCACTCTGCAGTCTCCCTCAATATTAAATAAACATTAATGTTAAAGAAAATTAGTTTAACCTTATTAGAAGAGTGTATTTGGAGTTCAGTCAAGAAAAATAAAATTTAACATAGCTCATAGGTGTCTAAAACTGGTTTGGCCTAAAGAGGTCTCCCCTCTTCCCTTCAGTTAGCAAACTGCTAACACCAATGCCCAAGGCATTTTGCACAGCTCCTTGGAGCTGGGATCCATTTTACTATCTTTTCTCAGGCCCTCTATCCCCAAGATGAATACTGAAAAGGGACGAATATCCTTTCTCAGTTGAGTGAAATTTCACCCTCAAGAACTTCATGTGACTCCTAGTCCTCATAATTAACTCAGTTAAGAGCAATGATAGAATGCAGTACCTTACTTTCTATGTTGTCTGGAATGCTGTCTGACCATGCTTCACATCACTACTGTGCAAAGATGCTGTTAGAAGGCCTCACCTACAGGGATGGAGGTTGCCTTGCCATTCTGGGCAATCCACTGCAAACAAAACCTTTTACACTGCAAATACCTGCCTTAATAGTAAGGGAAGGCCAGCTGAATCATCTCTATGTGAGTTTAAGGCTTCTGGATTTTTTAAACTGCATTTGACATTGGAAATAATCTTTACATATAAAGAGATGAAAAAAATCAATGAAATATATCTCATTATTAGCTTCTGACAGCAATCTGACACAACAGCAAGCACACAGGGGAACAACAAATGCCTTTAGGAGTACTGGAGTGTTACACCTGGCTTACTGGAATTGGGCAAGACCATGACAGCAAATGACCCAGAGCTGCATTGCAGTGAGTTACACTGAGTATGCAGGAAATGCTGGGTGAGTGTCCTGTGGAGAAGTTGCAACTAAAACCTACTTTCACACTGTGGTACAGACAAGACACCCAACCCAGAAGCTGTTCTCCTCACCAAAAGCATTTTGTCATCTTTACCCTTAGGGGTCAGGTATATTTCTAGAAAATTTATTGAAACTCTGTCCTGAGGCTCAGGCCTGACTTGGTTTTGTAGGTACAAAAAAGAAAAAGCTTATTTCTGCAGAGCCTTCACCAAGGAACAAACTAGTAATTTATAAAATGCTTTGTTAAACTTCAAGTCAGCCTTTAATCTCACATATATCCACGCTACAGCCAAAACTTAAGCACCTTTTTCTTTTTTAAATAGTTGTTTTCCCCATGAAAAGACAAGAAAAATGGAATGTAACAAAAGCATGTCATGTCATTTAATGCACTTCAAGAAAACTCAGCTATTTTTCTATAGCTTGATTGTTACAATGAGATAAAATCAAGTGACATAGTACTAAATGAACATGGGAAATACCACTAGAGATTCATGAACCTTTATACCAGTAACTGCAGTTTGGGGAACTGTTTTGTGGCTTTCTTCTTACAGTTGCCACTTTCAAGCACATGCTCAGTGTGCCTCAGAGCAGCAGACATGGAAAAAAAATAGGAAATTAAAAAGAAAAATCAGTTCTTTCATTTTCTGTTTTCACAGTCTAGCTGTGACCCAAATAATAGATGTTAGTTATCTGAGTTTGTGGGGTTTGGAAAACCAACAATGTTTTTTTTATTAGGGGAAAATATCCAAATACCTATAAAGCTCTATTCCCCTTCTGTCATGACCTATCTTGATGGCAAGTTTTCAAGTTCCTTGAGACAATCTCTCTCCATATTTGTTTAATATATAGAGCCAAGAATAATAGTATCACAGGATTTATCAGCTCCTTTAGAACATTATCTTGGCAAAAAGTTAAGTACAACAGTAAGTAACATTATCCTAGAAGAGTAACCCACATCACTGATTTAATGATAGCAGTTAAGAAAACAGATCATCCTCTAGGTACTATTCAACACCTGATTGTTATAAATTAAGGAGATAATACCAGATATGCCATTTTTGTATCAAATCTGTTTCTTTTACTTTTATATTCCAGCCCATGAAAACCTCTGCTTCAGAAGAAACATTAACACCTCCCCTCCACCCCCCAAAAAAAACCCCAACCACAACACATTAATCACGTATTTCTTGTCATTTTGGGCAGTTATTACTGGTGTTTTCTTTAAGTCCAGACAGTGTTGTATTCTTCATTCTTCCTGATTTGAGAAGATGACATGGCTAAGACATTTTGACCCAAATGAGCCTTTGCTTTCTAGAACACAAGAACTAAAAAAAAGCCCTGCTTTCCTGCCGATACAAATTCTAAAAGATCTGGGCTCTTATTCAGCAATCAAGACCATTTCCTAGACTGGGTTTTACTATTCTAACACTCGCATTAATATGCCATTTCTTTCTGTTACTGTAAGTTGAAAAGACACTGACACACACCCAAGGTTACATCAGGAAGCAGAAGCCCCCCTTGCCCATCATGGGTCACCCCTGCCTTGTGACCAGCAACAGCAGTAGCCAACACCTGCTCCTACAAGCCACAAACATACAGCAAGCTGCAGTGCCACTAGCAACATGTGCTTCAAAGACATTGTACATGGGCCCCTGTTTAACACAGCATCCTTGGAAGTCCTCAGAGCTTGGGGAGCTCCTTCAGTGCCACTGGGATAAGCTGGACTGCCACCATGCTGCCGGCAGGTCCACTTCTGTATCCTCCCACCCCCACTGCCACACTGGTGCTTTTCCACTGGCCACAGAGGCTTTGGGTCTCTGCAGGAGAACTGTAAAATCGCAGGGAGATCTCTGCAGCTGAGCTGCTGGGGATCTCAATAAACCCACAGCGTTTCTGCGCTTTGAATGCTGTTGTCTGCAATGGTGACCTCCAGACAGGGGAACAGTTAACACCTTCCCCCACCTACCTTCTCAAAAGTATATTTGCTCGGGAAACTAAGTCTAAACAGGCTTGAAACCAATTCTAGCACTTTCTGCTCAAATACTGTTAAGTGTCTTTGTTTGTTTTGATTATTTTTTAAAGTTAACCACAATATTGGAACTTAGCCTTAAATCCACTGTTTGTTAACAATCAGAATTTTAAATCAACCACTTGCTATTGTGAGAGAGGAAAGGCCACCTACTGTTGTTGGACCACCCTGACTACTTACTGTACAGCATTTTAAACATGCGATACTTCAGAAGTCCTGGGAAAGGCCAGCACTGTATGTGCAGCCCCTCAGATTCAGATGTGCCGAAACCACATACAAAATACTCACAGCAGACATGCTCTCAGATTTCCGTAGCAGAAGCAATATTTTGCAATCAAGCTAGCATTAAATCCTGATTTATATCCATTTTCAAACGTCAAAAAGTACAATAAATAAAAAATGCACACAAACCACGGTAAACAGAGAAATCTTACTAAGGCAGTATTAAAATAGGGATAATGTCCTTAAATAAGGGTTTTGGTGCTTTCAGTTGACATTTGAGCTTATAAATCTCTTTTACCGGATACAAAGCTATAGCAAACACCTTCTCCTTTTGTCAGTAAAGCTACAAATCCATACCTGTCCCTCGGCTTCTCACCAGTGAGACAATTACCCTCTAACTGCTCAGCAGGGATTCCAAGTCAGCAAAACAAGGCAACAAATGAGAACTTGGGCAGAACTGGGCACTACTGATGAAAACTCAACAATGGTCACTGAAGCCTGTAAACTGAACTACTAGCAAAAAGCTCTGATTCATTTGCTGACATGCCTTAATTACTAACAGCAACAGAGAGGATGATTTCTCTTTATCAGGGTGTGTTTGTCATCTTCCTGAGAAGTCCTCCTCATGAGAGAGATTACCGCAAAAGTAATTAATTCTATGATTTTTGTAAATGTAAAGATAAATTTCATTAGATTGCAATGTGAAATGTGACTTCAAAGAAATTTGCATGTACCATCGCACTCTTCTGAAGCTGGCAGGGCTGAGGCTTAACCAGGTGTGGATCATAGCCAACAAGGGCCAGAGACCAACCCCTAGAGTCTGCAGTTGTCAAGGATCACTGCACAATGGCTAAAACAAACAAGACTGGGATGAGTCCAGAAGAAAGCATTTTTGTGAGCTTAGAGCTGAGGATCACAGAGAAACTAGAGCCAGGATCTGCATTAGGATTTGAACCAATGAAGACTGGCAGGGCACAATTCAGGCATTGGGCTACCAAGAGAGAGGATTCCTGAGGATCATCTGTCTAGATTCAAACTTAAGCCTGGTGGGAGTCATTTTGTTTAGGCAAGGTGTTTGCATGTCCACAGCCAGCAGGTGAAGTTTAGAGTTGCACTAACCAGGATCCAGAAAGGGAGGTTCAGCTATAGGAAATGAGAGGGGTCCCCAGGCTCTTCTTCCTGTTTCCAAGAGGCTGATTTTCTGCTCTGTAAGAAACCCTGTGACCCTGAATTTATATTTCAATATCATCTGTATTCTTTCCCTCACGTGCAAGGGCTAAATTCTCTACAGTAAATTTGTTCTCAGGGCTATACAAGATTAATGGAGCATTCCACACACAGGCAGGCACTTTCTTAATAGCTGTCCTGCATTAATTATTTTGTTGAAATACAATCAAAACATTGCTGGGACATTTTATATTACGGTCACTTGAGATTTCAGGTTGTTTCTGGCAGCACATTGCCCTGGCTGAGGGAAATGGTCCTGTAGAAGCAACCAAAATTAATCATCTGACCACGCCTAAGCTGACCTGAACAGGAAAGAAAGATAACCCCCATATAAACTTGTACAGCAAATATGTTAGGAGTGGAGGACTTTGCCCTGTTTCACATGACACAGCAACTGGACAAATTCTCCTAACGGCTCTGAACCTTTCTAAAACACAGCTGCTCTAAGGGGCAGAGGGAAGAAGAAAGTAGCTAGTAGGCAACCTAGGGAGCTGGTTCACAGGGAGAAACTCAATAAAAGAAATCACTCTCAATAAAAGAAATCACTAGATAGGGGCTCCACATTTCTGGATGGGGATGTGGGCACAGCATACATGCGTGGTGTTAAATCAACAGATTTTGAAGAAACATGAAAAATAACTGTGGTGCATCCAGAACACATCTCACTGTGCTGCCTGTGACCTCCTGAGTATTGCATGTGTAATAGGTCTGAACCTGCCCCAGACAGATCAGACACCTGGGTCTATGCACACAGCAGTCATTTTCCAGAGACTATGTAAGTAGCTATCAGAAGCCTCAAATGACCACATTCTTTTTTTCCCTTGTCTATACGGCCTTCCAGGAGCAGAGGGGAGGGCAGGGGTGGAAGGGACAGGAATGTGTGTGGGTAATGACAGCACTATTTACGTAGTCCTAAAACCAGACTAACTCTCTGCATGGGTACTCACTGATTAAAAAAAACCAACACAACCGCCTGCTCTGCCTCATAACAAGACAGACGTTCACATAAAACAAAACACACATTTGAATTTTTGGCTCAATATTCTTGTCTCTGAATTGTTGCTCTACATATCAACAAATGATCCTTTGTTTTAAGAAAGCCTTACTGGCCACAAGTTTCCCAAAACAGGGACACTACATTCTCAAGCACTGACAGGCCTGACTGGTAATAAGCAACCAGCATGTATGGGATAGATGGCACAAATCCAGGTCTGAGTATAAAGGAATCACAAAAATACTCTCCAAGAGAGAGGGTGAATTAAGAAGGCATCTGGATACAGGAATGACAGAGGGGTACTGGCCACAGTTATCCTACACCCCTGCTATGCTGCCTTGCGTGCTTGTTGACATTTCTGTGGCTATTAAAAAAAGAGAGAATAACCACAAACAAGTCACAATGCAAAAATTTTTCTAAAAGTACAACACTAAGGAACATTGGACACAGAGGTGTCCAAGGCAGTCTTAAAGCAATCAGCTTCATATTGAGACTTACCAGCTAACAGTTCTTTGTCAACAATAGCTGAAGACATGCTCGATCCCAAGCATCTACGGCATGGGAAGGACTGCAGCCTATTTAGAAGTCAGGAATATCATCAAGAGCTGCAGTAGAAACAGAAGTCTGAACTTTGCAAGTAAATGCCTTTTCCGCTCCTCTTTAGAACAAACTCTCTTGATGGAAGTTGTCTAATTTAACATAATTGAATTTGAGTATCCTACTAAATTCTTAACTGAACTATGCATGGTTAAAACTTTTATTTTTATAAAATACAAGAATATAACTGAGGCTTTTTTGTGAACAGTTTGTTGACAGAATAAAGCAACAACACTTTACATTATAGTTTTCAAACAGTGAATAAAACCTCTGAAAGAAAATTTATTTTGTTTTCTCTGTCTAGCAAAGTATCAACTAAATGTTAATGGCATTTATCCTGCTATTTTGGTCACTATCAGATTTGAAGCAATACAGCTGCATCCATTTTTTCCCATACGTTTTATACAAGTGTCTCCATGAATATGTTTTCCTCCTCTCTTCACACAAAACTTTCACCAACTGTTGGAGAAGCTCCGCAACTGCATTTGACACTAATGTGAACTTCCTGATGAGACCGACTACAACCTTCAGCCCATGTTCCCAGTTGTCTCAGGGGGCAAAGGGACTGGGCAGCTGCTCATAAAGTTTGTAACCAACAGTACATTGTGAAAAGAACATGAAGGAAGCTAGAGTCAACAACTGAGATCTGAAGATTTAAGGGAACTGCACAGAGAAACAAGCACATATTTTTAGGCTTGTAACAACCTTGATCATTATAGAAGTGTATCATCCACATTACCCTGGAAAGCACACAGCTTCTGTGGTGGAATGGTGCTTAATCTCCATGGTTTGCTGCTTATAAGCACAAGTTTGCATCAAGAAGAGAATCCTATCTTAGGTGCCTTTAAACCAGCTTGAAAACTTATTAAAACAATGTTGCAATTAATGTGAAAAGTGGGTGGGGAAAAACCCAGGAAGAAATTTTCCAAGGTTTTCAATTAAGTTCTAGGTGACATTTCTTCTAAGGATCAGCTCGTCTGTTCCATATTGAGAAATTATTTTCTAGCCCTTTTTCCTTTGCCCAGTATTTTTGCAAAGAGACTAGTACAGTGAAACACAATGGGAGACTTTGAAGAGTGCACACTAATTCAGCAGGACTCTGGGTTCATGACCTATTTTACATAAAGGAAATCTGCTTAAATATGAATCAAATGTAGATACTGGAACTCTTTAAATTCAGATTACATCAACCTATGTGCCTATCTATCCCTTAATACATGTGTACAGGAAAGGCTTGTACACTAAGTTCTTCTCTGAGAGGAAGCCCATTCAGCAGATACAGTCACAAAATTCAGAACACAATAGCCAGTTACTGAAGACGATACCTAAAACGATGAGAATGTACACAGAACAGCTGGGCTTTTAGATTCACATCAGTGTACACTAATCACAATTCTGTTACAAGCTGGCTTTCTTTTCAGCCGGGGCTCCCTCCTTCCTACATCATCCCCCCTTAGTTTCTCTCACTGTTCCACCTCCCTCACCATTTCTTGTCTACTTAAGTTTAAAGAACCAGACATTACTGTAGAGTGAATCTGATTTTCTTTTTCTTATTATCCTATCTCAAATTGCTTACTGTTAGCCTGGCTGGGCTGTAATTAACTGAATTGTGCTTTGGATCTGTACAGCAGCACTTGTCTGCTTGTCTGACTCTAGACACTACTATGAGCACCAGTGGCTACTTAGCAGTGCTCCCTGCAGACCATGTGCTAGTTCTAGCAAAGACTTTCTTTTAAGGTATGCAAAAATCTGATTTCTGCTATGTTACAGGTTGCTGCTGTTTCCAAAAGACCTTTAGCTTTGCGAAAGCGAGTGACTTTGCTGATGGCTTGCCATCAAAGCCACTTGCAGACTGAAAATGTCTGAACTACCCCAGGAAATACAAAGTCTGGCAGAAGTTACTGGGGCTTGAGCTTATTATGAACCTGAAACTTGCATGAGTTCACTGAGTGCAGACTGAGTTTCAGCTAGTGTCACACCACAACTTCTTTCTACCTCTGAAGAAGTTAGAGGATAGAGGTTGAAAACTCTCTCCGTACATCATACCCATGTAAAAGTAGAAGAAAACAGGCTGCACTTCTGCCTAGTGCCTGACAGCTGGGCTCACTGGTCATTAAGGACAGGGGAGTGCAAAGCTGGAAAAGGCAGTTTCTGGCAATGAAGGATGGAAACCAGAGGCTTAGGTGGGGAAACTAAAAAAAAGCATCTGGGGCTAAGGATTCCTAGGGAAAAGCATCCCTCTACTTGTCTGGCTTAGAGACAGCCCTCTTAGTATAGGGACTCACCCAGGACAACAGCTTCATGAATTGCTGTGTAGGGCATCACCGATGAGTGGAAACCACATCTCTCTGACTAAGAGCCATTTTTGAGGGGTGAGGTTTGGTATGGGATTCAACTTGATTTCAAACAGTGAAAGTTTATACAGTCATTTCATGGAAAACATGGGTTTACCTGAGTCTGTGACCAAAGTGCAACTAAATCCTTCCCAATGGCCTGAGAGCTTTGCTGTATAACCTCTGCAGAGGGATTCAATTCTTAGAATTGAACTTTCAAGTTTTATTATTAAGCAGAGCTGCAAGCAAACAGAAACACACAAATTTTATGTGAAAATAAAATGGTAGCCTATCTATTCCTTCCACTGCAGCTACTTTATTTGTTTTCTCTTTTTGGACAAACACTGTTTCATACAGTGGTTCATACAGCAGGAGTTTGATACAAAAACTAGTCTCCAGAATAACTCTATGGAATTTATTACAATTTCCTTCTAAAATCAGCAGCATTTAGAGACAACCTTATATATTATTAAATCTAAAGCATCTGAGAAAGAAAATCCAGATGGCTGGCTTTATTTTTCCTCTTCACAAAAAGTAAAATAAATTACAAAAAGCATGTATTTTTCATACAGATTTTTCAGAGGCACAAACCAATCATTGACTTTGCAATTAACACTACAGGCCAGTGATAAAGGATGTAGGAGCACCTGTTAACAGTATTTAACAAAACCAGTTAAATCCCAAAGTAAAGAGGGACTCAAGCCTTTCAGTAGACAAGCAATAGTGGACAGCCAGCAGCACGAAGAGAGTTAACGAATACAGCAGCATTCAGCAGCAATTTCAAAACTGTCTGCTTGGGTAAGGCTGAGTTATTAAAAAAATCTCCATTTATAAACAGTGTTGATGGGATTTAAACAGCCAGTGTAAGAAGGATTAAAAAGTCAATTGAAAAGCCTGTACAGATAAGAAAGCAAAAAGAAACTGTACCCTTGAATTCTGTACATACTGTTCTCTGTTTCAGTCTCCTGGCACACAGCAGGGGTAAAACAGGCTGCCTTATGCACAGCTGGTGAGGTGGGCTCTGTGTTACAGCTAGCCAATGCTTGTACAGTGGTTTGTGCTATACTGTTCCTCACTGCCCACCTCCCTCTTTTTAAAGCTGCATACATTTATCCTCCCCACCAGGTACAGCTAGCAGATACCAAATAGAGAAATAAATTGCAGGAGTCTGTCCAGACATGCTATCACAATTAGGTGTTTTTCCTCCTTTATGTAACAGATGATCTTGCTATTCTCTGTTAAACTTTTATAACTGTACACCTTCAATATAACTAGTGTAAATATTGACAGTGGAGAGGCAAGTGGGGATTTCTGGGAGGAGGAGGAGCAGGTGGAAGATGAGCACTAAGTTTTAAGGTGTTTTTTTCCCTCTTGCCTCCAAAGTATCCTGTAACATTCTGCTTTATACAAAAGTTATTATGACTTTTAATTTATGTATCCCTTCTTAGAATAAGGCAACAGACAAACACACAACTAGCTTTTTTCATTCATTAATCCCTCCCCTATCGTTTCTCATCTTCTCATCATCCAAACTCCAGCGTATTCTGGTAACCTAGGTTGCTTATTTCTGATGTGCCTTTTGTAAGACAGCCAAAGCTGAAGAGCATTCGAGGTGAAAACGTACAATACCACGTCTTGTCTTGGTTTCCCTAGCCAGTAACATAGCCTAACATTTGCTTCCCTTAGTCTTGTCCAGGATACAATAACAGCTTTATGAAAAAGCTCTGTAAGAATCTGGGCCATTGATTTGAACAAGGGCTATTTAGCCTTGACACACAGCACTGAAGAGAACTGCTCAACAAGCCAGCTCTGGAAGCAGTATTGCCATTTCAGCACAGGGCTAGGCAGCAAAGCTGGACAGCTTCTGGGACCTGAGGTTGTCTCTTGGCGCAGTCCTTCACCGCACTGTACCAGCCTGTCAGAGCTAGTTCAGGTGTGTCCAACACGGCACCACAAAACATGTTATAAACATACTCTGATTACTTATCTGTGATATTTATCAGCCTGTGCTTTTTCCAAGGGATCGTGCAAACCATTACATAATCATAACCAGAATATTACTTGCAGAAGGGGACAGCTATTCCACTGGGAAGTAGAGTTATAGCTAAGAAACAAACAAACAAGCCACAGATATTTGGGAGTACATTGCCTCCATGCAAATTTAGGGTGGAAATGAAAAACGTCAATATACAATAGCCCTAGGGAGATTCAAATGCTAATCAGCTTACTTGCTGTATTTGTATAAACCACACAAAACACTCAAATTCTGTAGGAGATACACTTTCCCAAGTCTTTTGGCAGCAAAGTTAATCTTTAAAATGCAGTTTTACTGTAAGTCAGCACAACCCCATTTCCACTAGTCTGCTAGAGCGTGAAACTACCATGAGAGCAGCAAACTTTTTCCCTTACTTTCATGTAGGTGAGGAAGCTAAAGCCCTAGTACAAATACTGTTTGATGAAAGTCTCCAACAGATTTCATCATACAGTTGTTATCTGGTTACTGTATGCTCTCTGTATTCATGAGTTTTACTCCTTGTATTTCACAAATACAGTTTTATACTTGTGACTATTCATTGTGCAGCAATGCGTTCACGGTCCAGTCCTTACTCTGGATAATATACCCAGGGAATCCACACCAAGGACACAGAAATAAACGTAGCAAAACTAATCCCTCCTTAAAGCTCATAATTCTATACAACTCCTACTGCTGAAAAAGGGGGAGTTTTCTGGTACTTACTTCTGCTTGGGCTGCAAAGTCAGCATAGATAAGATAGCTGGGTCTTGCTATTTATTAGTGCCCCAACATGTTTATATGACAACAAAAAGGACGGGACTGTCATTCTAGAAGGGCTATGAAAGATGAGGTGAACCTTAAAAACTGAAAAAACCACCTTGCATCTGAATACACTCAGGCAGCTGCCTCACTGAAACTTCTTAAGAGTATTAGTCACAGGTCCCCTGCTTCAGTGCACGTAGTTAGAGGATTATGATCTAAAAAAGTGTAGTTTGGCTCCCTCACTATAACCTCATGATGTTATTTGGGCATATTTATGAATAGCTAGATCTCCATGCAGCAGAGCTGCTAATAGCATGGCATGTACCAATCACACTGCGAAGCAAGTGATCTCACCTAGGCAGCTTGTGTAAACACATCACAGCCACACAAATATGACAAGCTTCTGAGTGTACCTAAGGTTATTCTGTGAAGAATATTTACTGTCTTGCCTTGAAACATATAAACAGGGCTTTTGGGGGTTTTCTCCTCCCTTACCTCCCCCCAGTTTTCCATAAAGTTCTTTCCATACAGAAAGAACAAAAATTTCTTCAAAGAAGGAACCCCTTCTTTGGGGGTTCCTACTGCTATTGCGGTAATTTAGCATGCCATACTCTGAAGAATAACTTTTCTAAACAGTATGTCCCAACCCAGAACTCTTGCTTTCTGAATACCTGTTTCCATTAGGAAGTATTCTGCTGCTATAGGCAAGAACTGACAGCAATTCAGAGTGCCCTGCTTGAATAAAGGTACACTGCTGGAACAGGATGGATTCTCCTGATTAATAAATTTTGGAGTACTATTTAAAGCTCCTTGGACATGACAGTGAAACTGAATGTAAGTTCTGAAAGAAAAAAAGTTCAAACCCTTTGAAAGAAGTTACTGATATTTATGTACCTTATTCCTTAACCCAACAGATATTACTTACTTGTTGGCAAATTGACAGGAAAATTAAGTCTTTGGTTATTTGCAAGGTCTATCAGAAAGTCACTAAAATGCAAGAATGGGTAGATTCAGCTCTAGTGGTCTCACAGAAAAAGAGCTAAACTCCAGTTCTGCCCAAATTACAAGAGGGTAATTGTATTTACCTGCATTTAGTCTCCACTATTCTATGTCTTCCATTAATAACACTTAAAGCAGAGATTACTTCATGTGGAGCAGTGTTCTAGCACAGAAATCCCATAGGAATAAATATGAAGATCACAGAATATGAAGTTTCTGGCTTCCAAAATATTTACCAAATAAACCTGTATGAAAATAAGGTTTTATTTTTAAATAATGTATTTCATTAGATCAACTAATGCAGTTGGAAAACTACAGGAGGCAAGCTCTACTTCAGATCAGGCTTAAAAGCTTATCTACTTTTATCAGTTATATGAGCTCATCTAAGAAAAGCCACTACCTCTCCCCACAAGTCCAATTTGCTGTTATCACAGCTACAACTCTATTTTTATTAAAAGAAGAAAGAACAAGTTTAGAACATTTGCTAAGAGGTTTTAGTTGTTTTTTCTCCCTATCAAAATAGCAATTAATTCTTTCCTTAAAGGCTCCACTGCTACAAATACCAGAGCAGGAGAAGAAATACTGGTCAGACAATTTATTCTAGACATACATACTCTGCATTAAGTGGGATTTCAGAGAAAAACTCTGTAGTAGCCAAGTGATAAAGAGGTTTAGCCAACAGCTTTGCTATTTTTGAAGTAACTTTGTAAAGTGAGCAGCTGTTTAGTTTCAATGCATAGTTATTGTAGTCATGCACATAAGCCCTATTTCCCTCTTTATTTGTCAATCAGTGCTAGGTTTTCTTCTCTGTTAAACTGGCTGTGCATCATTATGGCTCAGTTTGAGGCAATGATCAGGAACTTCAATCTACATGGAATAATTTCCCATACAAAGTCTTAGAAAGACATCTTTTCCCTGCTTACAAGCTTATAATCTCACTGGAGAGCAGCAGAAAGAAACATCATGCTAGAGCAGTTACCACAGTGGGAAACCCAGTCAATGACGACTTCTAGGAGCTGCCATAACCTAATAGTGATAAATGAAAACCTAGGGAGAAAGACTGAAATCTGTTGTTTGTCAAATTATATGAATACACTAATCCATGAAGAAAAACACCTACATATGTAATCAAATGCAATGTGAAATCCCACTCTACAAATATCTGATAGAGATTTATTATTATTATTGTCCTCTTTAAATATGTTAATCTTATTTATCCAAGCACTGTACTTATCTGAAGCTGAGAGCTCACTTTATCAGGAGAGGCAATTCTTTTTCCACAGTTTAAGTCTAAAAGAGTTCTTTTACATCTGCTTTAAAATATAGTTGTGTTCAAGCAGCATTATTTGGTTGCCTTGCACTGTATCTGAGTGATTCAATATGAAATATACTAAGCCCATTAACAAAGGTTTTTTTAAAAAGTATTTTACAGTTGTATAGCTGGGCTTGCAAATTCATCCAGGTCCAAAAGTCTAAAGTGCAAATCTACAGAGTGAAGTCCTACACTTACTGTGCCAGTGCAAGAATGTGTCTGAACAGAAGCCAGCTCCAGTGCAGGAACTGTATCACCGTGACACTGTTTTCACCATTTCAGAGCTAATAAACCCTACCTCTTAATGTGAGAAACAGGTCTATGCCTCCTGGAAGACACCCAATCATTATGAAGGTCAAGTTACATCCCAGATACATACTTGTATCACTCTGCTCAGATCATTAACAACCATACAAAACTAGAAATTGCATTGGATTTCAAGCAGCTAAAATGGCTTTGCTGATGCTGCTTAATCGTGGATGACCACCTGATTCATTCTTACTCTACTAGAAAATTCACAAACTAACAAGAGTCAAAAGCAGAGAGCATTCATGCAAGTTGCTATGCTCAGCAGGTAACTATACTGTGAGAGGAGACAAGATCCATTGAGAAAGCAGTCTTTTTATAGCCTTAGCTATATGCAGTATTTGTAGTTAAACTGCTACCAATTATTTAAAACGGGTTTGGTTAAGCTGTCACAAACTACGTATATACCTTTTTAAAAACTGTTTACGAATGGCTTACACAAGAAAGAGATAAAACCAAACCAATAAGAAACTTTTATAAGCCAATGTACCTTTATTTACATCAGGATTTAAACCAGCCTGTATTTCAGTGATGAGCTGGGTTATGTATGGAACAACATCTGTAAAACAGACTACTGACAAAGCTATGCAAATGTCTGCTGTTGTTCTCGCAGTACTGTCAACTCAGCTTGGGAACAGCTACTGCTGTGGTTTCCTTGTGAAAGTCTAAGCACTTTACAATCTGATAAGAGACATTGTAGGAGTATATATTATAATAAAGACAGAAATTCAGTTTCAACTCTTTATCCCCATACATACACTAGGATAACAAAAGCTATGTGTGACATATATGCAAGTTACTCTGGGCTTTAAACATGAAAACTGGAAGTCTCAAGTTTAAGTATTTGAACCTGACACTGCCTATAAGTACCAGATGAGCCAAGCAAGATTCCAAATTTTGGCCCTATTCAGCTTCAGACAAGATATTTATGAAAAGCTTAGCTTCCAAATTATCAAACCTAAATATGCATAATCCAAATATCCACATGTTGCTTACCTGTAATTCAGAATTAGCACACAGTTCTCTGTAACAGCATTCAAGTAATTCTGCTGGATTACTGATGTCAACTTATTGTTGAAATGCCGATTTCATACAATGATTATAAATGGGGAAGGACAGAGTGGAAACTCAAGAATCACTCAGCCCTTACTTGGGCATCCACAATGTTTGCATGGTGCAGACACAGCCTCCTTTACTTCTCAAATATGGTAATATACCCTCTAAAACAAAAAAACACATTACCTGAACTGTAATAATACGGTTTCAGAGAGATGCATAAGCAAAACATGAAGGGGAAATAGCTCTCTCCACCGTGTGTCTTCAGGTACAGGGAGAAAGTTCTGGAATTGACAAATCATAAACCTCAAAAACAAAGAAACCTGCTTGCTGTATAGCCTGTGTGATAACAGGTAAAAATGATAAATTTTGGTATTCTGTAATTAATCTTTGGAAATGCTGTCTATGATAAACACCTGTATAATATGAAAACTTGAATGCATGTAATTTTTCAAAACAACAATTGGCAGGGAGACGTTGGTTATATTACTCCAAAAGTGTATGCTACATGCTTTCATGAGACTAGCAAAAAAAATTTAAATAGATCTGCAACAGTCTTTAAAGTAGTCAAGAAAGCCTGTGTGATACGCTGCTCTTCCCATTTAAAAAAAAAAAAAAAAAGAGGCAGAGGTAAAGGATGCTTTATTTGCTAAGCTTGGAAATTCAGGTCTTCTCTGCCTGAGCCAGTGGAGAACTAGCCTGCCTACACTGCAATTTTAAGCAAAGAAAACGCTGGTCATAAAATACAGTGTGTATCGACAAGCTTGGCATGAAGCTTGAAACTATTCATTTTGAAACTGTGCTTTAGTATCTAAAAGGCCCTGCCAACCTGCCTGTTTCCAGGAATACCATCTTTTTTGTACACTTGCCTAGTGGTTTACAAGCAGGTTTTGTTTTCAGTGAGGGAAGCCCAAGCTCTAGCACAGGTCCTGCCTCTCAGGGCAAGCTCCATCCAGCCATGACACAGACATACAAGAGTGAGCATCTCTGATTTAAGTGGCAGCCTTGTTGACAAGGCACTTTACTCCAGACTCTTTGGTCCTCTGGTCCAGTCTTAGGCTGCATGACTTGACTGCTAGAGAATAATAGTCATCTTGGTAAGCACAAGGAGAAAAACTTAAATAGAGTGGCTACAAAAGGATTTCATTCTGGATTAGAAAGGGATTTACAGAAAAGGAAGGAGGAAGGAATCACTGGTAGGCTGCACTTACCTTCTGTTAAGAAAAGATTATTTTCTTTTTTACTTTATTTCACAGAATCACAGAATGGTTTGATTTGGAAAGGGCCTTAAAGACCATCTACTTCCAAACCCTCCTGCCATGGGCAAGGACACCTTCAACGCCCGTAGGTTGCTCCAAGCCCCTGTGTCCAACCTCCCCTCCCACCCGCGCCTTAACCACGCCAAGATATGGGCCAGCCACAGCCTCTCTGGGCAACCCATTCCAGTGCCTCACCACCCTCACAGTAAAGAACTATTTAATAAATAGAAATATATTACAAAGATTAGCAGTAAAATATATAGATATATCTAAAAAATTTAAATGTACTTATAGTTTTATTGAGAGTTTAAATTAGCATGAAGCAACCATTCCTTTAAAGGAACTTTTTTCCTGACTTTGAACAGGGCATTTCTCTTTTCATTTTCAACTTATTCAGACAAAAATTGTCCAAGTCTACCACCAAAAAAATGTAGCTGTTTCTCAAATTCTGAAACAAACATTCACCTTTTCAAATATGTCTGAAAAAAAACCCTAAATCTTTAAATATCTTGAAAAATTCCTGTTAATTAATCTGATTGTAAATTACTGGGACTTTGGTAAACAATTCACAGCTCTTTCGTAAACACAGGGACTAGTGCACTGTTTAAATGCTACTCATAAATTGAGAAGACCTTCTTCCACAAAAATGGCTAAAAAAAGCTTGTATTTCAGAGATCCAGCTTTAAACATTTTGTATTAGCCGTAACATAATGCGTCTGTATGTGTGTACACAATATGCATTTTTTAAATAAAAGTGTTTTCCTGACAAGGAAACTGGTCTCAGCTACAAAAGCCATAGCAGACTTCCTGCTCTTTCATTAGTCCTAAATAAGAAGTCAAGGCAAATAACAAATGAGTGCACATTGCTACTTCTCCAGGAAAACACTGGTATAAGCCAGTTCAAGAGTTTAAGTATCAAGGCCAAGCTAACCTGATATTATCTTAATAAAAATCCTTATCTGGATCTTATGTCCATATTCTAATTAGAAACAACATTATCCTTGCCTGCTTATCATATGTCTATATTGTTAACAGTCAAAAATAACTTGAATTTGGTACACCTGCTATTTACATTAACGTATGCAATTAGGACCTAACAAGATGTTGTGACATAGGCAACACATGGACATATGGCTATATCATGGAACACACACTTACATAGCCCTGCAAGATGAAAGACTGCCAAAAACTCAGAAATTCAGAAGGTCCACTATTTCAGCATCTATTGTCCTTCTAACCTAGAATTAAAACCAAATATTTTGAAATTCAGAAATGCGATAAGTGGAATGGAAAATAACAAGAAGGTAACAGCACTCATACAAAACCATCTGAACTTCCTTTTTTAACCCTCAGAGCTCAACATCAGCACAACCTGTCAGACTAGAAGACAGAAAGTCAGGCTAGAGAGAACTGAAGTAGTTTTTTTAATTGCCTGGGATTCTTTAATTTCACCTTAAATATATAAAGAATTGACTGAAGTGGCAAGTGTTATTTTCAAGAATTTATGGTGGATGGGTGAAGTACCACAACCCAAAGAAACAAGAAACACAGTGTTTTTATTTAAAGAAATAAATAAAAAAGGAACCAGTTCAGCCAGCTGAATTTCAATTCCTGAAAAAAACTGGAACAACAGAAAAAAACACAGCCAAAAATTTGGCAAAACAGTTTGTAAGTGCATGGACAATAATATGCAACTGAGAGAAAGCAAAAAATCAGTTTGACATGCATGTTGAGGACAGATCCTCAACATATTTTTCTAACTTCCCTTCCTCATCAGGATAGTAGGTTTGAAGGAAGGAAGATACTAATACATGTTACAATTATGACCATAAGCTAAGAAAACTTTTTTTGATGAGACTACAGCACTATGAACACAGAATTGTCTTATGCTGAAAGACCAACCATCAATGGCTCACTACCAGCATGAAAAGACATAGCATGTGAGACTCCATAGCAAATGCCCACTAAATCTGGTTCTATACAGAATGGCAACTTGAATTATGAAATCAAGAGAACGTTTACATTAATAAACCCATAATACAAAGATCATAAGGACTGAGGGAACCTGAGAAGACAAACTTGAACTTCTAAAGGTTCTTGAAAAACTGGAGAAATGTTCTAGAATCACCTAAAAAAGATAATACAGTTCTTAGAGAAGATATTTCGATTATTACACTCTGGTAGAAATTATCAACTGTACAAAGACAGGAGAGGGGAACACTATGCTAGAGACACTCAGCTGTGAAAAGAGTTAAGGTTATGAAGGATTATGGCATCATGAGGCCAACATGAACCAACCAACAAAACTTTAATGTGATACATACACAGTAATTTTGCTTGCAAGACAGAGGAAGCAAACCTCTCTGCTCTAGTTGGCATGGTCAATGCTTATCAAAGGTGTCAACTGAATGCTGCCCTCTGTATTCTCACCAACAAAAATGGTCAGATGCCTAGAAAAGATGACCAGAAAGACTGGGAACAGGGAGTAAAGCATCCCTGGCAGTGTTCAAGGCCAGGCTGGATAGGACCTTGAACACCCTGGTCTAGTGGGAGGTGTCCCTGCCCATGACAGTGGAGTTGGAACTAGATGATCTTAAGGTCCTTTCCAACCCAAACCATTCTATGATTGTATGCTTTTATGAAAGCAATAACAGCACAAAGACATTTGATCTAAGGAGGAGGAGACTGAGAAGAAAGACTGATTCTTGACTGCTGGTAGTCTTTAAAACAAGCAGATAAACTTGTCATGTACAGCCTAGATGTAATAATTGGTTTTTCCCTGGGGCATCTTGATAGACCTAACAGATCTCTTAAGGTCCTTCCCTATTCTGTGGGTTCTGTGAAAATACAGTTTAATATAGTTAGTTATCACACACATAAGAACAAAATAAATAATCAACATGCACATATGGGAAAGTAATTTGGAAAGCACTGTCTCCAAAAAGAATATTGGGAACTGCAAATCACGCTCCACTGTGTATTTATAGTGCCTAGAAGGCTAATTTCATATAAAATGTATAAAAGTAGGAATATCAGGTAGAACAAACAATCACTGTTCCTTTATGCACTATGCTGGTCTGATTTTTTAAGATTATGATGACTTTTCTGGTGTCAAAACTATCTGGAAGTACTGGAAGGATTTTTCCGGCTCCTGTTTGCTTGATAAAGGGGCCTCTTAGTACACAGGTTAAAAACCTCAGTACAGGCAAATTCCAAGAGAGAAAGTTGACAGAATGCTTGATTTTTTCCACATACACATACATAAATATTTATATATATACATACATACCTCTAAGACTCATTAAGATGTCTGAAAGAGAGAAAAAGATTGGGGGGGGGGAAATCAAGATTTTTTCAGGTTCATAAATCAACTCACAGAAAACTGCAATGAATGGAAACTGACATTACACAAGTGTATCTTGCAGAGATATCATTTCTTATCAGCAAGAACAGTTAAATTCTGAAAGCTCTTACTACAGGAAGTGGACACCACTTCTTAATTTTTTAAGATTAGAGATCTTTCAGAAAGATAAACTTATATCCAGCTTCTGGAAGAAAAACAAAACTCCATAACCTACATATACAGGACATCAAATCAGATTATTACAATTCTCTAACCTGGTTTAGCAGCCTTAAAAGATCTTTCTCTAAGCTATTCCATTAGATAATTCCTAGTCTATGCATTTTGCAGCAGAAGAGAGCCAAAAAGAACTGAATACAAAAGTGACCTGATGCAGAAATAGGCAGAAAGAATACTCTTTCAGGTACCTCAAATGCAATAGCCATATAAAAATAATTCCTTAAATTCTACAAAGAACAGAACTTTTAAGACTTAAAAAGCCCAAGAGAAAAGATGGAAGGAGAAAAATGAACATAGCAGAAAGATGCCCACTATCGATCATGGAAGAAATGGTGAGTTGCCTCTTGAAAAGGCTCGGGGCATGAAATATGTGCAAAAAGAAATTAAATTCATCTGGTCCCAAAGACACTGAAGAAAAAAATATATCCCACTTTCCCTAAAAGCTGCCTGACATGTTTCATGTTGATTGTACCTGAGGCTTTCTGTTGGTCCTCCATAGACTCAAACTTGCCTGATAAAGCAGTTCCAAAGTCACTTTGCTTTCAGGAACATCACAAAAAGCAAGCAGGCATTCTACTGTTATTGCTGTACTGACTAATCCATGTGTAAACCTACCCTGTACATTATGTATAGTCAGCGTTTACATTTTAATTACTGTACAAGCTGTTCCAAAGGAATCTTTTCCTTCCCTATAGTAACAACCAGGAAAAAAATTTCCAATAATAGACTATGTTTCTAAGTGTGGTTATTGTCACGATGATTTAACCTTCAGGCCACCCTAAAAAGTATTGCTAGAACAAATTTTCCCTCTCGCCAGCAATGCATCAAGTTGTACTCTAAAACACTGTCAAGGCTGCTACTGCATCCTCAGCAGAAGACTTCAGCAATATAACTAATTCATGCTGCCTATCTGCTAAAGAAAATTTAAGATTGCTAGTACAGCTGGACCTTTTCTGTGACAGCAAAATAGCGTATCTGACATGCTTAAAACTTACAGGTCCCAGGCTTAAGATCTCAATATTTTTGCCACTATGTTGTCGTAAAAAATGAGTAATAATGACATTTTGTATGTCAAAATAAATTATAAAGTGGTTGGAAAACAGAACTTAAGTTAAACATAACTATTTTTTTTTAAATTAAGACATTATTGTAGAAAGGATTCCTTAAAATCTAGTAACATGAGAGATTAAGCTGCAAACACATACATGACTCCAGAGTAGCCAGACATTTACTCATTGAGTAGAAGAAGGGGACCTTGGAACTTTTTTGCTGTTTTGAAAGACATGTCAGAGTAAGCCGAGAGATACAGAATACACTCATACTCTATAGCTTTGAATAAATATATTTGTGATGTTAGAAGAAATCAAGACATATATACACTTAAATTAAATTATAGTTAGATTAAATATGTACTGAAGCTTGGACAGGAACACTCAGGAGTCCTAAGGGATGATGACCTAGGGATTGGAGAGCCCCCAAACAGAAGAATGAAAGGATGTTATAACATAGGATTATCAAGCTTTTGGAGACTGCTAAGAAGAGATGCAGGGGAATGCAGGAGGGACATGTGTAGAAAAGCAGCCACAGACAGGGTTAAGTGTGGTACATGTTAGACAAGAAACTGGCTATGGAAAGAACTTTGCGATCTGGGGCTGAAGTCATCTGAAGGCAGGAAAATAACAGGAGATCGCAAGTTTCTTCAGAGTAAAATTGTGATTTCATAACACCAGCTAGGCCTATGTTTTTCTTACATTAATCTCAGTAATATAATATTTAGGATTTGGAACCTTATGCATATCTTCCACATCTTTCTAAAAGAGTGCTGTAAATCCACAGAGCAGACGGTGATATGGAAAGGTGCCCTTCAAAAAACAGGCCTAGAGCAGCTCAATCCTAAAGTCCCATTTCTGCCTGAATAAAATTCTGAGTTCATGAGACAGAAATATAAAAGCTTGTTCTATATGTGATATGGAAATAAGAGAATGTGGAAGAGTTTAGATATGTGAAGAAATTAATATATTTAAAAATTGTAAGAAATTATAATATGGCACACATTACTGACCTGAATAATGAAGAGAAGGAAAATGTCATCAGCAAGGCATGTAAGACAAGAACAAGCTGACTATGCTAAAGCTCTTCTGGAGCTGAGCCATCTAACAAACACGGGAAACATTCGGAGAGAGAAAACGCTCTACCAAGCATGCTGAGACAAAGGGTTTGTTTATCAGATGGGGGATTTTTCACAGTATTGTAAGGTAGGTTCTGTTCCTCTTTACAATGTTTTGGTTACTTTACAGCCACTTCAACAACTTTCAATTTAATATTATGATCTTCTAAAAGTGTAAGATCATCAAAACCTGTAAAATCCTGATTTTAAATGTTCATAACACTTGAATTGAACTTCAGATGTCTTACAAACAGTGCTTCCTATGCAGAACAACAGTGTGGTATCACTAAAGCAGAAGCCTGAGTGATAGTACAGCAAATGACATTAAAAGAGAAGCATCACTTTCTGCAGTATTTTGGAGAATTGCTTTAATGTAGATATTTTACATTAGTTCATATTAACTGGACTCCAGTTAAGTGCTGTAAACATTCTTATTTTATTTTATTTTTAAGCTGAAGGTTGTATTTTAAATTCTTGCTAATTTATTACCCAAGGGATGCATTACCAGCAATACCTCCTAAAAAAATTAGGACATACGAATATTACAGGGAAGTATGTGTCAGCTGAACAGGCCAACCTGGAGTTGTCTGCTTTGGTCAAGACTCAATTTTCACATGGAAGCTAAGAAGAACCTAGGAAGAACAACTCTAAACTTTGCAAAACAGTCAGGCTATTGGTTTATTTTTTACACAAGTACCTGTACCAATGCCAACACTGCATAGCTGTTTCCTAGTCAAACTGCCTCAACCAGCAAATATAAAATTCCTGGGAGATCAAATACTCAGTCCTCCAGAATCCAGAGCAGGTTTGAGTTTTTTACTTAACATCAAATTCATGTTGCAATGCTGTTATTCTAGGTAGCAAACTAACATTTCCCATATTTTTCTAATGCTGAGCCCATGGACAAAGAAGTAGCACAAATAGGCTTGTATTTTAATTGCTGGTGCAAAACCGTTCAGCCTACCATTTACTGATTCATAGTGCTCTGACAGTCCTAGGAAAGGTTGTAACATATTCATATTTCTGATTTTCATATGTAAATTAGATTTTAAAATAGGGCTTAATTACAACTTAAATTCCCCCTCCTCCCCCATGATGAAGAGATACAGTACACAGCTTTTACTGTAGGATAACGCTGATGAAAGTGATTAAAATAGAACTTGCTGTATAGTTGCTCAGTACCACGCTCTTGTTTTCTGCAGCTTCAGCATTTCCAGAACTTGCAGGAAGGCATAAATAGACTACAACAATGAAACTGAGCTCCACCAGAGAGCTGAGACAATGTACGTAAATACAGGAACTTCCTTTTTTCAACTTTTGATAGTCCCTAATCCATATAATATCCTGCATCAAAAAGTTTAGAAGATATAATTTGGACAGGGGAAACGCTAAACTTACCCTTGACTAAAATTTTAGTTTATAATCTAGAATTTAATTGGGCAGTGACTCTGGTGAACATTACATTTCCTGTGTAATTGAAGAGAATGTCAAAACTCAAGGGGACAGAATTCAGGTTGCAGGAATGATTTCAAACAGGAACAGCACCCTGTATAAAACCCCACTAAGCTGCAATCCTGGAAACCATGGCAAAATGCTGCTGCCCCACGGTACAGGGATAACTTTATTCACAAATACAAGTTTCTTTACACATCACAGGCTTTTAGACCCCAGAAATTCTGGTGAACAGCAACATTTATACCCATATTCTAACTGTAATATTTTTCCCCCATTTCACCTCCAGGGGAAAAGAAAATCTACCATGACTACATGACTAGACTGCAGATATATGGATGGAGCCCAGTTTTACCCTCCTACGCCTCCATTCTCACAACTAATCTGACAGCTGCCTCCTATTCCTAGGCAATACCCACAACTGCTACAAAGTTTTCATAGGCATGTGACTGCACAAAGGGAAATCCTTCTTTTTAATACTTATACCCCTGAGAAATCCGAGTGATAGTCATGGTAAAAAAACCCCAAACAAACAAAAGGCCTCGTATAGTTCAACTACTGCCTTTAAATATCAAAAATTCTGCTGAAAAAAAATGGTTAGATTCTCTCAAAGAAAAAGTCATAACAATCCTTTCCAAGGAAAGGTTAGGGCATATCTATGGAGGTCTTGCATATAATATTGCCTCAGCAATACAAAGCAATGCTAATTTAGAAAGAGATACAGGTATGGCTATAACCCCCAAATATATAGTAACAACAAGACAAAAATACTTCTACTGCTACAGTTTATAGCTGTGGATAAAATGGAGAATTTGTAATGTGGAAATTTTAGACTGACAGAAACATTTCTGAGCATTATAAATAAAATAGGTAAAAATAGGTTAAAAAAAATAAAAATGGGTAAAACCCAAAAAGCCCTAGAAGTTGCAAAATAACTGAAACCTACCTTGATGCAGAGTGATTTCCATCTTCTATTTGATCTATAAGCCAGCCAACCAACCCAAATTACTGAATCATGCACTTTTTCCTCCCGAATCAAACAATATTCAGTGCTTTCTCCAGCTCTGATTTAGTGGTCTCAAACATTAGATTAATTACTTGTAATCTATCCTTTTGTTTCAATTCTTTCTTTACTCTTAAGCACATTTACTTTGAGGGATTTCATTCTTTTCCTTCAGTTTTTCAATACAGAGAGGTTACAGCCACCTGTCTGCATAAGTAAAAACAGAGAAGAGGGGGTTTATGCTACAGTGTTTGGAGCTTTTACAGTGACTGAACAAACTGTTTACATATTTTTGCTTTAGTTTCCACTTGAAGCAGAGTGGTATAACTCAGTCCAATCCTTCTGTGTAGGAGTCAATTATTTATCAGCTTCCTTTCGGCAAAGATTTCTTTTACCTCTTATTTTAAGGCACTGAGGGTACACCAAGGTGTTTCCTGCTTTGTCATTTATCAGAGCAGGCTTATGATTTATTTTAATAAGAAACACAAGATAAAAGGATATCACAGAAAACGTAATGCCCCACAGTACAGGGAATATAAATCCCAGTACAGGGAAGCCATCAAGACAGGCTTCCAACTTCGAATGTTCTACCAAAGCAAGAGTTGTTAATGCATGCTTATCCACAGCATTGTACAGACTGCTGGTATATTCCAGGCATTACTCCCCCCTCTCCATTCTTCCCGGTTGAACTGTTCACAGTATTATGAACAAGTTACATCTAACCCCATAGAGATAACTCACAGTTTTATATATGTGTGTATACACACACATGTGCACACATATGTACGAACACACCACGCCATGTTACTAAAACTCTGGGATTCTTCTGTCAGCTCCCACCTTCTAACAGGTGTGTACATGCTGTTCCAAAAGCTAGCCTGAAGAAATTAACTCCTATATGGCTTCCACCTCCATTTCTAGATTAAGATTCTTCACTGTAAGAAATAGTTAGCATCAGCTAATGAAGCTAATGCTTCGGTTAAGCTTTGAAATTGGTACTACACATCCACTACGAAGTCACTAAAGATTTGATAAAATCTATTTCTTTATTTAGCTTTTAGTTACTGACACAACAGATATCTTCCTAATTCCTCCACATAATTAAATTCCAGAATTCATTAAATGTTTGTGCTCTGCCTATTCCCTGGGCTGCATGACAAAAGATCCTGAACAAGTGAGCATAATTGAAGCTAAACATTTCCCTCATTCAAGGATAAAATTTTGGCCTCTGTCTTCTAGAAGAAATCCCAACTTTTTTAAAAAATTCACCTTTTCCTTGAAGATTTAAAAAAAGAAACTTACACACAAGAGGACTTTACACTTTTTTCCCTCTTAATTTTGCCTTAATTATTTGTAAACTACTGCACTCTCCCAGCATAATTAATCAGTTCTCTGAGCTACCCAACCAATCCGCTTCCCATTTTCCCAGCCAAGCATCTATACTTGCCCTTCCCCATCTGCTGTTCTTACTCTTGAGTTAGCTTACCATATCAATCATTGCAACTTCCTTCACAGTTTCACTAGACAATAGCTTGGTGCTTTCCTGAATGAGGACGCCTTCTGTCTTTCCTATCACTCAATCTTTTCCTCATGACTAAAATGAGGAGATAAGATGAAACACATCAAGCAGAGGCTTGTTCATCGCTTTTGTTTAAATCTGGGTAAGTCAGGCATGCCAGTTTTTCCAAGATTAAGATTAAGATATTGAAAAAATAAGACAAATGCAATAACAACCCAAGAGCAAGGACTCAAAACCAAAACCCCCACAAAACATATACATGCTACATTTGCTCTAAAGCAGACTAGGGAAAAGGCCTTTTAGAATCAACATGAACACATTCCTACAAACCACTGTAACCATCGTTAAACATTTACTTGGTTTTGCCTGTATGCAGTGTTACTCAATTGGCCATTTCCATTTTGTTTAATAACGTAAAAGTGATTAAATGCTGCAGAACCCAATGTTGTCAATTCATAACACATTTTAGTCATATATGTATTGCCCAAATTAGAAAAACCTGTAAGTGTAAGAATCTTAAATGAAAAATAAATGACTGTGTTGTACATGAATCCCACAGGCTGAAGAACCAGATGAAATAAAACCTACAAGTCTCACTGTTCTGGGAGGTTGCTGGGAGCCAAGAATGGACTAAGAGGTCAGACTGAGGAACATAAATTGCCCTACAGCAGACTCAACAGCTTCAAAACCAAACCACTCTACCATTTTATCATAGTGATCTAATAAAAGACTTAAAATAATTTTCTTAGACTACAGTAAAACAAATTTATGTAATTCTTGGTTTTCTTGCATTTATGGATGTGGCCAAAATCTGACATGCATTTCTTGGGGAAGGAGAAGGAAAAAAAAAAAAAAAAAATTAAAAGAAAGCCATCTCATTTTGTTTGCAATGCTCATTTTGCTACCACCCATTAAATGTCACTGAGAGCTCTTTATTCTTCCAAATGAGGAGTCAGAGAAATACCATTCCTGTTCTTGACACTACTGATTTAACACTATGCCATACCACTCCTTCACAATTCTATTCCACCCTGTCTCTCAGTCTGTTTAGTTTAAATATTTTCCTTCCTTCTGGTCATTCTGGCCCCACCGCTCCATTCACCCTTCTTGTTATTCTACACTTTTTTTTCCTTTTTTCCCTTTTTTTTTTTTTTTTTTTTTTAACTAGAATACACCTTGGATTAATTGTTATGATGTTTCCTTATTTCATTCTTGGTCTGCTTTTTGACCAAGAATAGAACAGACAGATCTACTGTCATTTCTGAGTAGTAAACACAAAGTAATGTTTACTACATTATGTAAACTGAGAATTTGTTTCCCCTTTCATGCCAGTCTTGCACTTATCAGTACAAAATGCCAGCTGCGATCCAATCGCACTTTTTGAAGCTCTCTGCTACCAGCTCCCAGTTTTACTAACCAACTTAGTATCAGCAAATATTTTATGAGGTTAAGAAAGTGCCACTTAAGATAATAAAATAAGAACTTTCAGGATTTCCTCACTAGTTTTTTTAAAGCCTAGAAAGAAATCTTAAAGCCTAGATTCATACTTTAAGCTTACCAAGACTTAGGTTATGCAAACATAATGCTGGTAAACTAAGGAAGCCCTAAATTGTTATATCAGCACTAAAGCATAGTTATAAAAAGTTCTTCTCAGGACTCCTTATAGCTTACATGAAAAAAACTAGGGGTGGAGGAAGCAGCCAGAGAAGCCCCTTTCTTGAAACAGGTCTTCAGGAATCCCTGCATCAGCTAACAAGCTTCCCTCTTTCACACAGCTATCCTTAATTACACTGATTTCAGAATATATTCCACTCACCAGTTAAAGTGAGCATAAAAGAAACAAGATTGTTAGCTTTCCCATTCCTATCCAACAGGAAAAATATTTTTCTATGGCAAAAGTCACTTCTGGTTGCTACATAGTTTATAATTAACAACAACAACAACAACAAATTAGAAAACAGAAATACCATTACCATTCCACTCCTCCATTTGTAGCTGTTAAATTCCATATTTATTTACTTTTTAAGCTTCTGAGGAAAGCTATTCTCAGTCACTTTTCTGGGTTAAGAATTTAAACAAAGACACTTGTGCATCAGAGAATTTAGAATCTCTTCGCTGGTAATTCCTCCATAAGTGCAGGTGTTACTTCCTCATCACTTCACTCCAAAGAGCAAGGAATTTTAATGGGATAATGTGGAAGCTTATAAAACCGTCACTGAAGGTGCAAATATTTGAGAATGGAATTTTCACTAGTGGTTAAGCAGCACCAACAAGGTAGCAATGCTAACCTTTTGAAAGTCTTGAAATGTTGATTCTATTTAGATGAGGAAAATATAGGTGCCTATCCAAAAGCTGATTGGCAATTTAAATATTACCAATTACTGCCTTTATCTGTATTTAAATATAACAGAAGCAAACCCAGTTATTCAGGGTGGGATGGTGGGGGAGCTGAACTTGGGTTTAAAGAGGTTTCTAGCAGTCAGTTTCTCTTGTCTTTAATCTTCCCTCCAAACATTCTCCAATGTATCTTTGCCTCTTCCTCCTGAAGACAATAGCCCTTATAGTCGATATTCCTGTATTTTGTGCTTGTTCAAACCTTTGTTACTTGATAAAACCCACAAGTTCCTGCTTCACAAACTAGCTTTCCACAGCCTTCTGGTTCTGTTTGCATCTCATCTGAACCACAACAGAAGTCCTATCTACTTTCCATATAATTTTCTTCCCTTGTTTTTTTTTTTTTTTTTGAGAGGAAGTAGGTTAATGAGTTCTGATGTATTCAGTTATGCCAGATACTTAGTCATCTGGAACATTCACTGCAGTTTATCAAATCTCTCATACAGTTATGGTCTGAAGTTATTGTACACAGGACTTCACAATGTTTTAAGTCCTTAACTTTTAAAAATTAAAAAAAAAAAAAAAAAAAAA